>NW_028301607.1:16151515-16303030 GCF_987345545.1 Pholcus phalangioides
TCCCGGAACCTGATGATGATTCTGCGGCCAGTTCCAACTCGCCATATTATATATTAGAGTTTACAAAGTTCTTTCTTAAGGATATTACGAAGTGCTGCTCAAAGAAGTGTAAAAAAAACAGTCTTGGACAAATTCCTCACTAAAGCCGGTAATATTCTCATCAATTAATATGACTTTCAGCCGAAAGTTGCCTTTGAACTCTAAAACTTTATTTAGCCCAGAAATGTTTCTTCTCAGGAGTTTTTGGAACTCTAATAATGTGTGTGCAATTTCACAATTTTGACAATATTTCTCATGCACATGGATACATACATACCAACTGACGTATATTAAATGCAGCTTCCTACATTTCCTAGGCTGTTAACTAGTGCGTCTGTAATCCCAACATCAGCCCTGAGGGCTGGACATGGAGGTAGGCAAAAAAATTGAATCTGGTACGGTAAAAAATTGTAGTCCACACACTGCACTTCCTAGCTATTTTCTGCGCTGATTTCACTGTCTATGAGAGAACATATAAATACTCGTTTCCAAAAAATGAAGAGTTCAGTTAGTAATTCATTAAATGAAGAGTTTAGTTAATTAGTTAATATAAATCCCGTCAAAATGTTTGCTGCTTTTGATGCCAAAACAAGCAGTCAACAGTCAATAATTGAGTGCGGCTTATATGCCGGAGTTTTGTTCCTGGTGCGGCTCGCGACACTGCGTCTGACCATTACTTTTGCCCTCGAACAGAGAGATATTGGCTACCCCTGCTGTAGAACAAATGACGACTTGACTTGTCGTGCGCAGCTGTCTATATTCGCAAGACTATATATTCCCATTGCACAGAAAGTGGGAGAACTTCGTCCATTTGCAATGGTTTTCAGCTAGTGATTTTCGGCTACAACTCTCTCTCTCTCCTATCTCACGTGAACATGGAAGCTGCCAATTTGATAATTGCCATTTATAGGTTGTGAAGGTAAATAGTTATCGACTAAATATAATTATTTACTAATTGGCAACAAGAATGTCTTCTATGAGTTTGTGTCAGATGTCTCATTTATTGACTTAATAAATTTCCTAAAAAATTTTAGTTTCCGATATTTTTTTCAAGATCATTTAACGATCACACTCGTCTTCATGGAGTGCAGTCGTAGACTGAGCAGCATCGCTTTCACTGAACGACGTCACACTCCCCTAGTCGCCGGACTTAATGTCGGCTGATGCCGCCTTGCGTAATTTCCCGCATGTTGTCGCTTCCAGGGGACGATCGGTCTAACTCACGGACCTGCTAAGAAATTGTAGTCCACGCTGCAATTCCTATCTTCTGCGCTGATTGCACTGTGAAGAGTGTATAAATATTCTTGATCCTAGAAGCATGCCTCCAATTGGAAATAAGTATCCAAATAACGTGTAAACATTAGATAAGATATTAATAATTGAAAGGCTTTGTATTGTTGTTAAAATAAAAAACACAACCATTTTGTTTTGGTCACGTTGTTCTAAAAAAACAGGATTAAAGAAAGTTGTTACCCTCTGTCTCCCGAGCCCAACACAAAGAAAAGCTTCATGATTTTAAGTGCAATGTTTGCTTTAGATATTTGAATTCGAAAATCAATTAAAACGGAAAAAAATAGAATTACTACTACATTTATATTCCACACTTCGTACACGATGGATTTATTTTGATTCTGGAGAGAGACACGGCAGCAGCGTTCTATAATTGGGTTTTTTTGCACCCTATTCAATATAATTATACAACCCTATTTAATATGAATGATGTATCTGCGTAATACACGTTATTTAAATACTTTTTATTAATTGGATGTGTGCCACTAGGATCAAAGGTTCGCCAGTAATTTGCGATGCGTGCTGTTAGCTATGCAACCTGTATAATTGCATTTCAGAAAACTTTCCGTCTTGTTTTAACCCATTAAAGACGACTTTGATTCTTAGAAAGGATAAAAAAACACTGAGTGGAACCACTCCAACCATTTATTAATTGGCAAAGAAAAAAATTAAAATGTCGAATGGAAAATTTTCTTACCAACCGGCGTTAGTTGCTAAAAGATTTACATTTTACTTTGAGTTAAATATATAATTTATTTCAAGCATTTATCACTTCTTCTATCATTTTCCACGTTTACTGCGACCCAAGCAAATCTAAAGGAACATGCATGAAGTTTCTCGGCTTTCTAGAAAACGGTCGTCTTTTTTTATACTAAAATTTTTTAATCAAACAGCTAAATTAACCCTACTACGATATCACCACGCAGACAACATATGTATACACCTAATATACACATTGAAGTAATCTCACCTATATTTTTGAATATTTAATTGGCTACTCGTGGCAACTAAACTGGCTCGGCTGAGGTAATTTCACGTCCAATCGACGATGGGGGTGGGGTGGGGGGACACCTTGCTTGTAGTACCACATTGTTACGAAGTGTTCCTTAACAGTACTTGACAGTGTTTGCCGTTCATAGGGGAGGCGCTGTTAATTGCGTAATTAAGATTAACATGCTTTTCGAGCAACATGCGTTGCTCAATCCTGTTAGATTTAGTCCCCGGGAAAACTAATTACATTTCTACGATGGATAATTGAGTTTTCCTTTCCTTCCCCCTCCTCCCTTTTGTAAAAGAGAAATGGTGTGAGTGAGGGTTTTGGAGGCTCATTGGAATAATGAAGAAATTTTAAACTAATGCAAAGAAGAGACGGGAATGGGAAGGCATGGTTAAGTCCTGGGACTACGGCTTAATGTAAAAGTCTTTCAAATTACACGTCGTTTCTCCTCCCTTGGAAATTACTGTTCATTAACCTCCCGTGTAAAAGAGTAAAATGGAGTGCTACTTCAAATAAAAGTGACATTTTCACAGGGGATTCATCAGGATCTGACGCTGGTATTCTCGTAGGTATGCACTAGGGAGAAATATAAAAAAAAGAAGTGTGAAATTTCTAATTTGATGAACTTGCTACGCATTATTCACAAAAATTGTTTTGAATGCTTAATGTAATTGCTAATGTGTTTTAGATAGCTTGAATTCCTTGAAATTACTTTCCTGGTTGAATATCGTTCTTTTGAATTTTTATTACAATTTTTCTATTTATACAAAAATTGACACGTTTTTAAGGGCAAATAAAATTTAATTGCTCGAATGGTCGACGCGACGACCAGACATAAACATCACCCTTCCACGACTCATTTGTGAGAATTCTGACCACGAGGTCCTGATGACGGTTCTCCATTGTAGAGCCGAACCGCGTCGACCATTCGACCAATTAAATTTTATTTGTCTTAAAAACGTGTCAATTTTTGTATGAATTAAAACCAGGCAGAAAAGTTCTAATTTTTGTGATAAAATTTTTCTATTATTTTATTTTTTTATGAACTACTACCTATTATCCATATTATTTTTTACAAATTCACAATTATATTAAAAATAGGCAATTTAATGAAATTGGCCAAAAAAAATATCATTGTTTGCAGTGGGATCAAAAATTGTAAATTTGGGGCTTTTTTTTTATAATGATATATGCCCATTTTACTGTGTGTAAGAGAGACTGCTTTTTCCAAAAATTTTAAATTTTTAGATCAAAAAATCAGGTTGGAGGGGGGGGGTTCGTTTTACACGTTAAAATATGGTAATCAGCAGGAAAAGGCGTGGTTGTGACTTCTATCACGTGAAGACTGAGATATGGTTTTTAATGTGTGAGATCAAGCTTGAGTGCCGTTCTTTTTTCGAATAAAATATTATTTTACTGCTAAATATAGCTTTATTAGTTTTGAAAGTAAAGCAAGCATTCTGACTATACAGTTTTTCGGACAGTTAAAATTCCGTGATGATTTGCGGATTAATTCCATCTCTTTAAATTATACACATACATTTTTATTCACTTCAAATCAGTCCACATTTTTTTATCTGATCACTTGAAATCATGGCATCCTACTGTATATGCTTAATACTTCTTGTCTGATTTTTGTTTGCGATGCGCATTTCTCGTCAAATTTGGCATGTACAACAATGTAATCAATTCCAATCAGAAAAGCCCTCTACTGGTCAATGTTAAACCAGCTGCATGTCCGGAATATACCGGTAATAAAATTACTAAACCTTTTAAGCGGTACAGCAGAAATCACTAAACCTGCTATAAAAAGCTATATCTTTTTTAACTGAGTAATCTTTCTGTCGATTTTGGAAACGTCTAGCAGGAAACGGAAGAAGAAAACTTCATATGCAAATCAAAGTTCATGACGTCAAAAACCAGAAAAAGGAGATAAGGGCAGAAATCGGGATGTTGCAGAAACGTCTCTTTTACTGCCGTAACTGTGAAATTCGATTGCGCAGTATTTTTTTTTTTTGAGACAAGGTGACTTGAGGATGTCTCAACAACGTGATTTACCGGAATCCATGGCATGGCGTGTTATAGGCAGACTGGAATCCGGGCAAACACAACGTAGTGTCGCGGACGCTGTTGGAGTCGCCAGAAGTGTTGTTGCAAGGCTGCGGAATCGATTCCAAGAAACAGAAAATGTTAGACGACGACCAGGGCAAGGTCGGCCATGCGCCACTACAGCAACTGATGACCGGTATGTACGGTTAACAGCCCGTCGAAACAGAACAGGGAATGCTACGCAGCTGCAAAGACGGTTGCTCTTGGCAACAGGACGAAGGGTGTCCAGCCAAACAGTACGTAATCGGCTTCATGAGGGAGGGCTCTATGCACGTAGGACAATGGTCTGCATTCCGTTGACCCCACGCCACCGTGCGGCCCGAAGAAGATGGGCTGCTGAACATCGAGATTGGGAGCAACAGGATTGGAGCCAAGTGCTGTTTACAGACGAGTCCCGATTCAGTCTGGAGTGTGACACCCGACGTGTTCTGGTATGGAAGGACAGGGGCACTCGAAATAACCCCGCATTCGTTCGTGAAAGGTCACAATACAGACGAGCTGGTTGGATGGTATGGGATGGAATCAGCATAGGCGGACGTACGGACCTGCATATCATTCGGAATGGCACTTTGACGCCCCGAAGGTATGCAGACGAGGTACTGCGACCTCATGTCATCCCTTACGCTAGAGCCATTGGAGATTCCTTTGTTTTCCAGGATGATAATGCCCGACCGCATAGAGCTCGTGTGGTGGAGAACATGCTTGAAGCTGAAACAATACAGCGTATGGAATGGCCAGCATGCTCTCCTGACCTGAATCCAGACATGCTCGGACGACGCATTGCTGCGCGACCAAGGCCGCCTGTTACTGTCCGAGACTTGCAGATTGCACTTCTTGAGGAGTGGAACAGTATTCCAGCAAAGTCGATAACCTGCAGCAGTCTTAGCTGTTCGAGGAGACCACATGCCCTATTAAAACTCATGCATCGTGTCTAAACAGTACTTTTTTTTATCGTTTACATGTAACCAAATTGTTGCCCTAAATCATCTTTTCATGTTTTTTTCATATTTTCAAAGAATTAAAGCTTAATTCCAAATTTTTTTACGTCTTTTTTCTGTATTGCGCATTGATACGCGTGTACTATCCATTGTATGCCAATACGTGGCTGTCTCGCACGGTTTTCTTCACTTTTTTGCTTGCTCCCCTAATTGTTTTGAGCAGTGTACTATTTAACCATTGAGATTTTATTTCAATTTTTTCGATTGTACATACTATTTTATGCTAGTAGAAAGTATCACATATCTCTTTAACGAATACTTTTAACGAATTTTCAAGAAATGTATTTTTCTATATTCAACTATTCTATATTTTTCCTTATAGAATGAATACATTCTATAAGGAAAAAAAGAAGTACCTAAATCTAAATCCAAACATTATTAGGAATCAAATATTTTCCGAGAGTCGAAAAAATGACCAACTTGGACAAAAAAAATAGACATTTTTATTTTGAGATTCCGTAATACGGATTCTGGTTCAGGCAAAAATATCTAATAAATCCAAAACTCGATACTATTCCCAGCAGCAGCATCGACATTTTCGATAGCCCTTTTTTGCCGGAAACGAGGTATTTTACCTGATTCTTTTCTTTTATTCGTATTGGTTTTTTCCTTCTTCTCCGGACAGAACTTGCAGTTTCGACAAAATATTCGATATTTTCACAGAGAGAGATACGCAGAATTTCCTACTGCATCCGTTTCATGGGCGATAATCCGATCCGCGATGTGAAAGAAATCTTTATCCGATCAAGAATATGTTTGTTCGCATTGAATTCCTCTCTTCTTAGTTTCTTCTACTACAGAAACAATGATATTTCCAAGGAATTTCGCATGAATTTGTTTCTGTACGGAGAGAACATCCATTAGAGTGTATTTTCGAGAAGAGTTTTGCATCTTTCAATCGAGTGGGTTCAACGTTTTTTCATAACGCAGATGTTTTTTATGCAGTCTACAGAAGCTGATAAACAAAAATGGTGATCGCGGGTGAATGGAAACTATGCAGGGAATATCCAATTATGGGAATTCAGAGAACTCAAGCATACAAACTTGCATCAATTCAGCACTCTTGGGTCCTTCATGGCAACTTCTTGTTGATAATGAACATATTTTTCCAGTTTGTTATATCGGTATGATTAGTTTTGATGGAATTGAGAGAACGCTGTCTCCACAAAAGCATTCAATTTCTACACATGACTTACCGAAATTAATTAGTTTTTTTAGAAGCTGCTAAGGCGTTACTTTTGTTTTGTGTATGAGTTTCTTTGATAGGCATTATAAAATTGTTATTTATGTCATAGTATACGAGAAAAAAAAATTATGTTATTTTACATAGTTGAACATCCATCGATGTACAGGGTGCCCCATAAATTCTTAAACAGTTTAAAAAATATTCATGAAAATTGAAGGAATTGTTATACAGTAATACCCTTTCTCAACGGTCACCCCTGTTTTACGGCCAAATAAAAATACCCTGGCAAAAGCCTATTTAAATAATGTATTTCGAATCTTTATTTGAAAGTCACCTTCAGACACGTTCACGAACAACATTTCTATCATTCGTTATATTGGACTAAAACTCCTGTACGGACACCAACAGTCACAATTTTGGTTCGAATTGAGCTCACTAGATGGTAGCAGAAGTTTAAATATTCAATCACTTTTTATACTGTATTTGGCGACTTCCGAATGAAATTTTTGTTTGAAGTTAGTTAATGTTTGGCACGTCTGATGTCCGTTTAGAATATTAAATCATGTGTTGCTGGTTGTGCTTCTATATTTTACATTATTCCACGCTGTTTAGTTTGGCCAGCTTCAGTATAACCGCTGCTCTATATCACTGTATACCGTACAATATTCCTATTGAATTTTAATTTCGTATCAACGAGATAATTATGTATTTTGATTACTATAAACGCATCTCATATTGTCAGACATCCATTCATATTCAAATAAAGAACCATTTCAGTTTTTCAGTTGCTGTTAATACTATATGGTACAATTAAAACTGGTATTCTTTCTGATATGGTAACCTCTGTTTTACGGACAATTTTTTATTGTCCTACGAGTGTTCGTAAAAGAAGGGTTTTACTATACTGTATTTGAATGCGGTTAGCGAAAACAAGTTTTTCTCACGGGAGGGGGAGGGGGAGAGTTTGGTACAGAAAAAAATTAGCTCAATTTTTTTTCAGTCGAGGACTTTGTGCAAAACGTAATCATTGGTGATTTGACTTGAACCTTTCTTCGATCTCTTGTGTTTCTGAAACGTTTATAAAGCTTCATCCGGCGATTCCTTGAAATACACTGTTCTAGCGTATTCGGTGTATCGGGCTTCCTTCAATTCACAATGCTTTTGTTGTCACCTGCACATAGAAGTTAAGAGTTGTTTATCATAAAACCTCTTGTCCTCTTATAGCTCTCGAATGGCAGGTAAAATTTATGTCTGAAGTAAATGAAGATGGGCGCACACCGATAACTCTGCTTCCGAAAAAGGACGGCCTAATCAAACTCACCGATGACAAACCACTTCACATACCAAATCTTGGTATGGTAATGAATTTTTATTCACTTGCAGTGATTTACCGCAGCGGTTCCCAAATGTTTTGAAGCGCGGTCTCCTTTTGACAAGAATTTTATATATTGCATTCTTTTGCAAAGGATATGCATATATCCATTTTTTTTTCAACTTCTGTTTAAATTTAATCGATAGGTGGCGCTACACAGATACTTTTCATGTATGCATATTCAACTCTGCATAGTTTGATTTTTTTTTTTTTTTTTTGAAAAATCGACATTCTGAGATCGAGATGCGTCAGTGCTCGTGCTTGTATGTGCGTGTGCAGTGGATACGTCAACCTGTGTTTGATAACAAATGAAAGTTGAATGATCGTAGGGCTTCCAATCTTCAAGATCTGAAACTACATGATTTCGTCAAAACTGATAATTAAAATTTTGGAAACATGCCTAGTTTCCAATTAATTTCTACGAAATTTACAGAAAACATGACGCTATGAGACATACTCTACAGAAATTTAAAATGTGAAAAATCATTATTCGATAATCTATGTGTATTTTCAGCGAATGATTATAAATTGCGCATGCGCGATAAATTTTATTTTTCATAATTTGATTGTCAGATATATAGTGCAACTTATATGAAAAATCCAACTGAATGTCGTGAAAATCTAGAAAGATATACGCGATATTGTGAGCAGTAATTTCGAAACTTGCTGAAAAGAACTGAATTATAAGGGGCTTTTTCCACAAATTGGTATGCGATTATTTTCTGTTATTTGAATTTCGAGGATAAGCCTACAGTATCATTCGAATGAGCGAAGACGCGTGTCTGATGTTATGTAAGAGAAATCAAACATTAAATAACAGCAAACAATCGGATATCCATTTGTGGGAATTTCCTTATTATTCAGTTACTTTCGAAATTACAGCTCACCATATCACGACATCTTTCTGAATTTTCACGACATTCTCAACTGGATTTTCATACGAATTGCAGTGTACATCTGGCAATCAAATATAAAAAATTACAACTATATTTCTTACGCATATGTATGCACAATCATTAATCATTTAATAAAAATACTCATACATTAATGAATGATAGTTTGTCACGTTCGAAATCTATACACATTATCTCCATGTATGTCGGCATTTTGTAACCAAAAATCATACAATGGAATTTTTATAGGAGACCTACATTTTCCAAAATATACGAGCTATTTTGTTCATAGAGGGCGCTACACAAAAACAAATCGCTGGAATTACTTGAATCAAGAGTCCCTTTTAATGCAGCGTGTACGATTAAGAACTTATTTGCGAATTTTTCTTTTGTTGGCGCTTACACAATGTTTGCATTGTGATGTTGACACTGGGGTGGATAAAGGACTATTGGTGAAATTCTTCTACCTCAGCCATGAATCCCGGCTGAATCTTTACGAATGTTTAGGGCGCAGACGAGATCGAAGATAGGTTCTTGTCCAATCTTTGCTGATTTGATTTCTTGCAGTCTACCGAGTTAAAAATTTAAATAACTTTTTTTTCTTGTACCAAAAGAAAAAGAAAATCCCCCTTCGTGAGAAGAACTTTTTCCCAAAGGGCATTCAAATGCACCAAATTTCAATAACTTTATGAGTTTTTAAACTATTTACAAATTTATAGGACGCGCCCACCCTAAAATAATCTCTCCTTGAGATTCACATTAGATTTCTCCTATCAGATTTAAACATTTTATATAGTTCGCCTTGGACGGATCGCACCGATCCCTTAGGCGCAATAAAAATGGACCATGTAAAGTATGTTGTTCGTGTATGTTCGCATGTGTCGTGTTGTATTTAATTTGTATTTTTAGGTATTGTATATGCGTGTATGTATGAAATATATGTGAATAAAATGTCAGTTTCATCACCATTTAACCCTGAACTAGAGATTTAATTGAAATTTATTACATAGGTATTGCTCAAAGACGGTATAAATTTCCTTGATTCTCTATATTAAATGTTCAAGAAATGGAACAGATGATGTTCCACGTCAGATGCGGGACTTCAGTGCGACTTTTTCCGTTTCAGAAATAGAAGATCCGTAAAAAATGACGCAGTCGAATAATACAAGACAGATTAGGTAAACACTAAAATATTAAAGTCTTTGCGTACCGTATTCCGTAAATAAAACATAAACGGTATAAAGAGGTTGATGGTTTTTTCTTGTCAGCCTCTTGAGCGTCAACAGAAAATACCTGCGCAGTTCATCTGGAATTACCGTCTGAGCACTTGCGATAATTAAAGGTATTGAATTTGAAACGAAGCGTTGTGTGCGTCACGCTCTTGTTAGAAGTAAATATTTATATTCAGTCTCTGCTTCTGCTTTTATAGTGAGAGTGATGATGATGATGACAAACGTTCTCAAGTGCAGCCCATCATAGATATACGTTTCGACACTTTCGTTTCTGTCATTTGAAGGTGAAACTTGGAAAGAAAAAATAGCGTGAGAATCTCTTGTGATAGAAAGGGAACTTGCAAATACTGTTTCTTTATGTGAAAGACACGAAAGTGCAAATCGGTAAAGAACTTTACAAGGGCAGTGCATCTAACTGAATCTTATTAATCATCTTATCAATTACAATTTTCGCCGTTGATAAATACTTAAAATTTAATTTGTGGTGGTACTAACATCCCGGATTCAAAAAAGATGTCAACAAAACAACAATTTCGGTGGCACATGACAGTAATATTGACTCTCGATATAACGGTAATCCCTCTACAAATTTTTTTTTCTTGGTCCGCTGCGTATCGTTGTATCGAGGTTACACAGAGTCCAATGCAATGGCTCCATTCCTGAAGTGTTTCTCAAATTTTCCTTCGCAAATAGGTAAAATCACATTGCGATATATTCGAAATTGTCGCCTTGTTTACAATGACATGGTACGAGAGAAAAGTGGCATTTGGAAGCAGCTTGCGCAATGTCTCTTCTCCGATAGACGTGCATGCCTCACGTGAATAAATTGTTGAACTAATGAAAAGGACTCTTAATTAACAAAGCTTAGTTAATAATCTTAATAAACTAACAATGACCATTCAAATATCCCTTACTAAAAAGCAATCTAATTTGCCACCATCTATCAGTTTAAATTCTAGCTAAATTCGCAAGCTTATGTATTCAAAATTATAGGCCTCCCATCAAACGAACCACGTTTCATCTCTCACTGTTTCTAGATTATGGAAGTTCATTTTAATTTCGAAGGGGGGGGGGTGTCTTTTCTGAAACACTCCGTGTGACAAGTTGAATTACGTTAGTGAAATATTAAAGCTTCAACGGTAGGAGTTTTCACCTTCTTTTTCGGAGTTGGGAGCACCGTTCGTCCCCATCATCAGAAAAGAAGCACACGTATGATGATTTGGAAGCATTACTCAAACTCAAATCAGCCTAATCTGTAATCGAAACATTTTGCGATATTTGATTAAGTGGTTGATGAATGAAGAGAATGAATCGTGGATGGAAAATAAGCAATTAGCACTGTTAAGGTCTTCGGTGAACACCACGTTGATAACGAGCCACAGGTTAAAATTAGCACTCTGGGGCCTAGAATAAAACATTACTTAAAAGGCCAAGTCTTTGAAGTATGAGTTTGTAGCTATATTTTAAAGGGAGAGAAACTATATAAGTGTTATACCAGGGGTTCTTGACCTGTAAGTCACGACTCACACTTGGGTCGCAATGGCTTCACAGATGCGTTCAAATACACTTACAGCCAGGAGCTCATGATTTATAGGTCCTACCCCTAAACTTGATTCACATCGGATTCAAGGAAAGGTCGTACGAATCTACTTACACGCAAGTGTTTTTGATCTTTTCTTTCGTTCTTTCTTTCAAACCCAGCACAACTCCACTATATCGCCATAGGCAATTTACTACCGAGTGAGTTGTGCCGGAAGTGTCAGTGTGTGTACCTAACTGTCACAGAGTGCGTATCTAGTGTTGTGTCTGATTTTTCAGTGCTATCATCTATATTTCAAATTATGAGTGAAAAGCAATGATTGAATATATTTTTATCGCTGTAGGCCGGTTGCTCTCTGTGGGGCTGGGGGGTCTCTGATCTATAGATTCTGACTCAAACTTGATTCGCAGGGGCTTCCGAAATGGGTCGTAGATAGATAGATAGATAAATAGAACCGCTCAAAACCCCGGATTGATGCAAATCACCTTACTTCCGTTACCTCAAAAGAGACAGAGTTGCGTCGGAAAAGTTAGCAAAGATTTATAGTGGTGGCTCCCCTTGCCCGTGCTCGCAAGTATCGAATCACTCGCGTCGTTCTCCCCATGAAGACAGCCATCAACTCGATGCAACATATAAGCCATTTGACAAAAATGGGTGACTGAATCCAATGTCTAGGGAGAAAAATTGCACGTGCGCCCAGTGGCACATAAGGGCCAGAGACCACAGCCTGGGATTTCGAAAGAAGTGTGGAAAAGACTTGTGGGCAAGAAAGAAGAAACAAGAAGCCGGCATGTTGAAGTGGGAGAGATTTGAGAATGGTCTAAATACACAATGCATACAAATTACATATATACAGCTCCTCGACTGTGACGGGAAGCGAAGAAACAAAGCCTCCGTCCACAGCGCTGAGCAGTTCTGCTCGCCCTTCCCCTTACAGAACATGCAATATATACTCACACAGAATACACACAGAGCCCGCATTGCGACGGGAACAATCAAGCAGAGCCTCCGTTGACAGTGCTGGGCATTCACATTTCATTAGATGCATACATTATTTTCTTTACAAAAATTTCCCTTTTTTATACTATTGGGAATGCGCATAAACATTACTATGAAGGTAATATATATTGGGAACAAATATCACATACAAATATTCAAGGTTACAAAATTACTATCATACTATAAAAGTGCTGCGGGAACAATCAAACATAGCCCCCGTTCACAGTGCTGGGTGGCAGCGAACACATTTGAATTACCCACATATATTTACATAATGTATTTATATAATATACGCTATTTACATAATATAAATTTCCCTTTTTATCATTTGATCATTATTGTCGCACAACGGTCATTTTCTGCACACGAGGACTAATTAGACCGGGACCGACAATTTATTGCCGATTCCGAACGACAGGCTTGTTATTATTCTCATCGGTAGGTTGGTGCGCTAACCCCTCGATGGGGGACTCCCTGTGGTAGCAATTTTTGTTGCGGTCATGTCGCCGTTTCTCTTGCACCCCTGTGTCCGGAAAGTCTTCTGACAAGGACGAACCGGGTATCTAACTCGCGACACCTCTGAATATTTCCTTTGGTACTTTAGGCGAGTATCTTACCGACCTGGGCTACCGCGCCCCTTTCCCTTTTTATATAATTGTTGATACACATAGACATTACTATGCACGACACATATATTGGAAAAAAAATGCCATAATGAGCTCATACAAATATTCACGGTTACTAAACCACCATCATACTATGAAATTGTATATACAAAAATATTCATAAATTATACAGGGTGTATTACTTGAAGTGGGGGAGATTTGAGAATGGTCTAAATACACAATGTGTGCAATATATATGTACAGCGCCTCCACTGTGACGGGAAAAGGAAAAACAAAGCCTCCGTCTACAATGCTGGGCAGTTTTGTTTCCTTTTACGGAATATGCAATATACACACACAGAAAACACACAGAGCCTGCAATGCTACCGGAATTATCAAACAGAGCCTCCGTTGACAGTGCTGGGCATTCACATTTGAATTATTCACATATATTATTTACATTATAAAAATTTCCCTTTTTTATACTACTGGGAATGCACATAAACATTACTATGAAGGTAATACATATTGGAAACAAATATCACCATGAGCTCATATTCAAGGTTACAAAATTATTTACATACTATGAAAGTGCATATACAAAAACATTTGTTTATTCTTCCGATGAGGGTCGTATAAATCCACTTACAGCTAGAAGGATTCTTGAACTATGGATCACGACCGTAACTGGATTCCTCGGGGCTTCCGAGATGAGTCGTACGAATCCAATTAAATGCACTCATTGCGCCACTTATTTCACTAATTTTGAAGAACAAACAATCCTATGCGTCGCAAAGCTGATTTTGTTGTTGATTTCAGTTCGCGGCTGAAAAAAAAAGTTGAGAGTCCCGGAATTAATCTGCACCCTCCGGTTTAAGTGCAGTTCTTTATTTTTGTTGGTTTTTAAGAAAGCCATCTAAAATGGAATTTTTATTTACTTTGAAACTTCAGCAATTAGCATGCCTAAAATTTAAAAGAGTGTGTATGATGTACCTAGAGTCTCTATAGGTAAAGTTTAAGGCACAATCTAATAGAAGGCGTAAATAAACTATCTATAGAAAGTGATAAAATCAGCACAGGTATATATTCTATATAGGTTATCACACACGCTCCTATACACCTAATGCGTGCATTCATTCATGGAAATTCTATTCAAGCTGACGAATTGAGTTTGAAGTTGTTGGTGTAAGTCTCGCGTCCGATGTGTGTTCACCGTCAATATCTGATCCTTTTGACTGCCTAGTTTCTATGAAAGTTTAGTTCGTGTCGGCATTTACGGATGTCGATATTTCCTGTTAGTACGTTTTTCGTTTCTGTCGATATTTCAGGGTTTGTTTAACCAATATTTATTCAACAACTGATGGATGAATAATATACTTACGCTCTTCTGTGACTATCGGAACTGAAAGTTCAATTTCCAAAAACAGAGGAAGAATCTGGAACATTCAGAATATTTAATATTGGTTATTGAGTGTGTTTCAATAAGCAATATTTGATAGTATTAGTTCTTGTACGTTTTTATCTCCACGGTGCAAGTCCTTAAAGTTTGGCGTTATGAGCAAGGCCATAATTATTGGTTACAGAGGCACAGGGGCAGGTAATTGATTAGGACTCGGACTTTCTACATCTAATTTAGACTATCAACAAATAACAAAAAACACAAAAGGCAAATAAACGGAAAAATACGAAATTTCTAATCAATTTCGTTATACTATGGGTGAAAAAATTCATCAATCCAAGTCTAAAAGTCCAAATCACTATCACGGTGATCGGGGATCCCATTTGAGAAATTTACCAAATCTTCATTCCTTGTTGTTAGCGGGAAAATATGTGTCTGTATAAGTCAAATGTCGTTATCAGAATGAAGCTGAGCACCTGTCTAATGTAACGTTCTAATTGATTGCTTATGAAATTGAATTATTTTGATTGGTCTACCTAAATTTCCTTAAAATTCCCTACTCGTAATGAGCCTAAGCCCAAGGAATTCCGTTGTTTTCCATTGTGATTATATCAGACAAATGATTATTCACTCTCCCTAATTCAGACCATCCTGCAGACCATTCGATGCTTGGCCGCCGTGCTGCATTTCCACCCCTGCGTAGCTACGCTGCTGACTGAGAAAAATATTTATATATATATTTTTTTTTCTTTTTCTTCGCTTCATAATGTATATAGTCGGCTGGTAAAAAAAAACATACAATGCGGGTCTCAAATAAACTGACTTATTCAGAGCCCTCTTCAACCCTCACCAATAGTCGAATTGATACCTAAATGTTTGCACATACTCTTGAGAAGAGCCTCTCAAAACGATTTTGCAAAAAAAAGTGCAGTCAAATGGGTTGTTTTGGTGACTAGTGGTCAGTGACAAAGTCAGTGGTCATGTGAGTGACCAAGTGAGTTATCGTATTATTGATCGAGTTAGGGACCATATGGCCAGTGACTTCACTCTCTCACATTACCTTACCTTGGTCACTCACTCGCTCACTTAGTCACTCAAATGATCATTTACCCACTTACTTGTCACTCATATGGTCACTCAGCCACTCACGTCGTCACTCACACGGTCAGGACATGCGAAATGTACTGGAGACGAAGTGTACTAGTGTACCATGTCGGAGGTAAAATTCCCGTTATACGTCGCAGAAAATTTTAAGGTGTTTTTTTAAGGTTCCATAACTTTCTGATGAATATTTACAGCCGTAGACGGCTCTCAATAGGGGAGGAATTTCAATCATGCACTCCCTGTATATCACAAGAATCATGTGCCGGTAACATTCTACTGCAGATTCTTATCTACGTATCTGACTTTTTCAGTGAATATTTCGCAACTGCAGCGCTTGAGGAGACCCAAGACCCTTAATACAACGTTTCCACATTCCATTTCGAACATCAGGTGAAAAAACTTTGGCATCAGTGCGACAACTTCTTGAATCTGCAGAGTACTCTGAATAGGAGAATTTATTTTATGCCTGCCTTGTAAGTTCAATACATGCCAAAAATTATTTCGTACTGTATAATAAACTACACGATACTGGGACTTCCTTCGAAATCATTTCCTTAATGGTTTTTTTTTCTTCCTTTTTTCGTAGTTCGCCTTCATGAAATGATATTTGCAAGAAAAGCAGTAAAATCGTTTTATCTTATCTGATGTTTTTTTCTTCATTTTTTTATACATTTCTGACTGATACCTCTTTTCCCAACATCACCAAGCACTGAAAACATATCGCTATTTCTCTCGATACAGAAAATCTGTCGCATTTAATCGGAGGGACTCGTGGAAAGACTTCACAAAAGATTGTGATGCGTTCAGTCTCAATTTTTTTCTACAAACTATTCTAATCTTCTGCTTTTATTATTGTATTTTTATTTTTTCAACCAATAGGGACGAATTCGCTGTAGGCAAGAAATTTACTTGAACTAGTAGAAGAGAGATTCCAATCGCCTCAAGGTGGTAGAAACAGATTTTTCTACCTTTGAGTTACTGGATTCGGTTTGATGATTCGGTGAAATCAGATTCACGGACAAGGAAGGGGGAAAATACAAAAATATATATGGGGGGGGGGAAGAGTGAAATATAATAATAGTATACCAGTAAATAGATCGGAAAGAAAAACAGAAACAAGAATGTCTTGAAGGGACTTTGCCGTCCTTTCTGAGAGAAAATCAGGGATTCGTAACAAATTGCAACACTTGTTAAAATTTCGGTTTGTTTGTAATTAGGAGGTTGCATTGAAATATAAATATTTTCGATCTGGGAAATTCATAATTTCATAATTCTGACATTTTGGTTTTTTAAGTTATCATTGATTTTCTGAAGCAACCGAACGGATCAATACCGTAACGTGAGAAAAAATTCGTTTACAGTTATCACGACTTCGTATAATGTCAATTCCCCCCCCCCCACATTATGAAGCTAAGGTTTAGCCATTCGTTTTTCTATAAGTTATTGTTATCAGACTGCAAGGCTATGTAGAATGTTAGATGTGATGTTCTCTTCTCCTTCCCTTGTGGACAAAAATTTCTGCACTTAATTAATGCCGTAATCATTCCGTAGTATTCGCTGCGATTCACGTACATGTGGAGCTGCTTTTACAATGACCTTCTAATAGTGAAAGCAAATTTTTGACGAAAAAATTGCAGTTTTAGTTTTTGATCAGTTTCTTTCAATTGGCTAGATTCAAACTTCTTTTCCTGCGAGGCTTTTATTCAAGGCATCTATGAAACACATTAACATTTAAAAAAATATCGTAATTCACGATATACATTAGGCAGTTCCATTAGACACCACCATGCCAACAATGACGCTTTTTATCGCAATTATCTTTTTCCCATGGTCCAAGTAACGTATATGCCAAGTTCCAATGAAATGCGTCCACAACAATGAGCGCTACATAAGTCGGAATATTGTCAGTATGCTCAGCTAATTATGCTGACACTCCCCCGACTTATGTAGCGCTCGTTGTGGTGGACGTATTTCAGTTAAACTTGGTATATACGTTATTTGTGGACCATCGGAAAATGATAACTGCGATAAAAAAGCGTCACTTTTTCACCTGGCGGTCGCAAATTGAACTTTTTTACTGAATCTATTTTCACCCATGGTCCGTATATCCTATATACCAAGTTTCATAAAAATACTTCCATCAGAGTAGGTGTTACATATGTCTGAGTAGTGTCAGTTTATTTATAACCACAATATATTTTCATTACAAACAGAAAGATTTACAGTATACCAGCAATTCTCACAATCATTGAATTTATGATAAAGTTCCGAAGCTGGGTTGAGAAGTAGTTGAACAGAAAACTTGTACACAAATTCTAAATCGACAGTGAACCACTAAAACTTGCATAAAAAAAAGATCCATATGACTTTGTCCAGATTTGAATCTTATAAAAAAAAATTGCATTTAGGAGCCACTATTATTACAATAAACCCGATATCTCAAAAATAAAATTGTTTTCAAACGCTTTCGTGCTACTGAGTTTTTAAAATTTGCAAATTTGCGCATTTCCTCTCCTCAGGTTCTACTATCTACAAGCCTATCCGTCGATCTTCCAGTATAATCTTCAAGTGCTTACTTTGAGCTTCCAAAATCTGCTTGTGCTTAAATATAAGCACCTCTCACATCAATCAAGTAAACTAAAAAATTATACGAAAATCCTATTGCGAAAGGTTTTAAAAATTTCGGTAGTTCCTCCCTCTCATACTTATCCCTGGAGACACACTTCCTCTGCTTTACGTATCATTCGTATCACTCTTATGGTGGAGCGAGAGTGTCCATGACGTGCACTAAAATGTTCATACATGTGTCCTATACCTTTTTTCCTTCCAAATATATGAATGAGATGGTTTACTGAAACTTTTCTTCCGACATTTCGCCTCCAACGTTTCGTTCGCGGTACATTTCGCCTACCCTCACCGTATGAATGACCACGTGAGTAACCGTATGGGTGATCATATGAGTTAGAGTACGAGTGACCAATGACTGACCGTCATTCAAACGGTCACTAAATTCATCATTGATATGGTCATTTACTTTACTAAATCATACAGTCACTCACAATCGCTTACTCATACGATGACTCATTTGGTCATTTATCCTCGACCACGCAATCATTAACTGAGGCATAAACTGCATGGTCAATAATAAAATGAGTGATGTATGAGTGACCAAGTTCTTTTCAACCATACAGCCACTCACTTGGTCACACCCTGGGTCACTAATTCAGTCACTCACTGAATCACTCATACGGTCACTCATACAGTCAATCGCACACTCATATTATCACTTACTCAGTCACTCACACGGTAAGGACAGGTGGAATGTCAGGGACAAAATTTCCGGCGGCGAAGAAGTTCCTGACATTGAAACAAGACTTGCTAATTTTATTCTTGTACTATTTACCTATCATGTCTCTTTTCCTCAAATTTACAACTAGTCAGCTACCCAGAAAACAATCTACGAAACGTCACTTAAGGTAGCATGACTCTGACTCACTGTTGAAGTTCATGCTAGAATCAATTTATGAAAGCAATTATCTTCGAAACTTTTTGCAAGAAAAGTAGAGAAATTATAGTAATAATTTCAACAACAACAATAAATATGAAAATAAATAACTATGAAAGATGGGAATATCTATTTTCATGGAAACAAACAAACATTAAATATTTGAATCAAAAATTGAATATAAACTTTAAAAAAATCTAACAATTTTTTCAGTAAATAATGTAATTTTGAATTTATTCTATATGTAAAATTTATTTACCACGCTTGAAAAGACATAGATAATTGTTTCCTGATGTCATAAAATAATAGTAAGTAATGCTTATAAACAGTCCAATTTCCTTTGAGGTTTTTTTATATTCCAGTAAGAAAAGAGAAAAATATACATATCGGTGGTATGGAATGCGTGGCTGAAATATATGCTAGGCAAAGCAAAAAAGAAAGAGTGTTGATGCATTTTGTGGATGCGACCCCGGTAGAAAGTAGAAGCAGTGCCAAAGAGGGAATATATACTGCAAAAACTCAATTTATGCAAAGTGAGTTTTTCGGTAACTGCTACCTTCTGAAAAGATTTCGAAGTTGAGTAAGTTTTCTTGGAGAATATTTTCATAAAACGATCTGCAGCGAGAAACGAGAAAAAAAGAAGAAGAAAAAATGTATAATAAAATAAAATAAAAAATACAAATACATATATATATATTTCATTTTCCCTTGAAGGAAGTTGTTTTTGTTGTGATATGAATATTTAAATTCGGGAGGGCCCTGCATATCGCCACTTCACATCGAAAAGAGGATGCGAATCTCGAAGTCTCTAATAAGTTCCAAAGATCCAAATAGGAAGAATCTAAATCGATTTCAAATACTCCAAAGACGTTGTTACATATGCTCGAGTTTTATATGAATAAATTTTATTTATTTGTTTACTCACTTTTATCGTTATTCTTTCTTTGTATAAGCCTATATTTTATTATTTTGTTTACCTTTTTTTCTACGGGAATTCAAAATAAGAATATGACTGTCATATCGTGTCGAATTGAGCTGTAGTGAATCAACTGAGTGAATACGCTCGTTAAGCAGGTTTTAATTTATTTTTATTGTATAGCTGCATTTGTTTTTCTTATCTTTTGTGTAAATTGAATTTTTTGAACTTTAATTTTTCTCTGTGAGTTATATGATTGATAAAATTCTTGATACAATAACGGGAAACATATTTTTGCAAAACAATGTACAAGTATATGCGTCTATGTGGAAACAATCTACAACAGGGGTGCACAATCTCTGGCCCGCGAGCGAAACTCACCAAAAGGTTCCATCCGGCCTGTGAAATTTTGAAATTTTTTCGGCAGAAAAATAGCAATACATACAACCCGATAAATTCATACTAAGTCTTGTTGAAATTAGGGTAAAAAATGTAACATTTTATAAATAAAACAGGTTGCGACAGCAAAAAGTATGTTTTGTAAAATATAGGTTATATGGTCACTCTACGCATGCAAGTTTCGGGCTAGTGAACGGCGCGAATACCGCATATGTGTCTCGCGGACTGAAAATGTTGTGCACCCCTGGTATGCAACCTAGGAATAGCACGGTTAAATATTCAGAAGAGAAGACAGTAGAAGTAAAATATAGAAAAAAAACCTACAGTAAATTTTCAGCAAGAAGATATCATTTTAGATGCGTCTTCTGCTGATAGCTATATAGGTTGACAATTCTTACGTCTAGTTAGCAGTGCAGTGTTATTCTTTGTAACTATTAATTTCATTCTTACCATGTTCTAAAACTTGTTTTATGACGGGATTTTTGGGTGCCTTTGGGGATAATGGGAGGTGTTGAATCCTTGAAATTGTTGAAAAACTCATGCACAGGGTGGTCGAGCGTTGACTTGTTAGAAACTAACACCCAGGTGTCCTCACAGCGTAGGCAATGCGATTAGCTTTCTTTAATCCATAGCTTCAAATTCCAGCTAACACCTCTTTATATCTGGGCCAATGCTAAATTTTCTCTCTGCTTCGTCTAGACATTACATCATCGACTGCAAGCTTACTCTCGCGTACACATTTAGTGTATGGTGGAACATCAGCATTAAATATAGAGTAGGGGCTGATTACGACGAGAAGACTGTAATCCCCTACAGCTGAGAAAGGCAGGTGAATGACAGTTCTGCAAAATTAAACACCAATTCTCAAGATTTCGAAACGACTTCCATATGCCTACGCATTTATAAATTCTTATGAATTACAAAATTTCAGAAAACTTACAGATTCAGACTACGAAGGGCAAGAAGAAAGATAACCGACATATTTATGATGAAAAATTTTATTCGGTGTTTTGAATAATTCAACTTAAGATAACTTACCATATGTCTAGAGATTTTAATCCTTTTTGAACAACATTTTTTTCCATCACATAATTTGGCAATACATAATCCTGTCTTTCGTCTTCAAAATTTGGAGACAGCTGCTGTCATTTTGCGGTAAGAGACAGGTTTTAAAAGAAATAAAAAATATCCCAGTTCGAACAAAACAATCAGTTTACCTAACGAGAGAACGAACAAAAAAAAAAAAATAGAATTGAAAAAGTACACTGATTGGAATAAAAATAATAAAGAAATAAAAGTAGTATGGAAGTCTGGGCTCTTGTTTTTGATGTTCTTGAATCTAAGATCAGTGAGCCGGATCCAGCAATGGGCGCTTGCGACAAGGGACTCGAACATCAGAAAATTGGTTTTCGTTCACTCTGATCGAGCATAGCAAGCAAGCTTCAAAGAAGAAGAACGAAAAATAAAATAAACCAAAAAAAAAAAAAAATTCCGGTGAATTCATGATTTCCACTGGGACAGAGGACTCGTATCGAAATCGCTAGAGTTGTGTAACTGAGTCCTGTATCAAAGAAGAAAAATACTAATCTAATTTTTTTTCTTACTTCTTTTTTTTTAGCTCGAATAAGTTTCCAGCCCGAAGGAAAAAAAAAGAAAATAGAAAAAGAAAGGTTTATCGGACTCTTTAAAATACTTCATCGACGAAAAGTTTCTTGTGTCGAAGCTTTAAATATACGATTTGAATATTTGATAACATTTCCAAGTAAGCATGCATATGTATATAATGCATTTAGATGCATCGATCAACATTCTTTCCGCTAAAGTAAATAGAAAAAAACATATATAAATTCTCTATCTCTCTCTCTCCTTTAATTTAATTTAGTACTTTTCCTACAGAAAATAATACAATTTTGGAAGATGTAGGATATGCACGAAAAGTTTCTCAGCTTCTCTGGATTTTTCTATTGTTGTTGATAATAGTCGAAAAAAAAAATTTCAAACATGCAATGAATTTCTTGGAATAACCAGCACAATAATAATACAAAAATATTTTAAGTGTCACGTCACCGTATCTATATAGTAGAAACTCTCGATAACAGACACCCATGGGAGAAAAAATTTTGTCCGCATACGATATACACAGAGGAACCTCGTTTATACGCCGTTCACATTTATACGACGTTTGACTTCGGTCACAAACAGTTCCTTCTAATGTTAAAATGTATACTTGTTAGAGAGAACGTGCGTTTCTGTATTATTGATACACAGGTAATTGACTATAATCACCAATTGTTTCTGCTTGGTGAAGTTCATCTGTAAGACATGCATGACAATGTCAATACCGATATCGCAGATAAGTGGCTTCACAACTCGAGTTTGTCAGTAAAGGCGTATTCGAGATAATCGAAGAGTTCACTCGGGTTGATCGGGCAGGGCGTGTTCGGGATATTCAACGAGTTTACTCAATTTGGTCAGGGAGATCGTAGTCGAGATACTCGAACGATACAATTATTTAATCATTACACTTCACTCATAGTTAGGAAAAACTGGTGGCCGATGGCAGCGCACTACATATAACAAGCATTACACAGAGAAACAAACTTCAAGTAAAGTTTCACTACACGCACATAAGTTTCCAATTTTGGCGTTCTCTAGCACACAGAAGCCGTTTTCTTCGGTTTTGCAGCAAAATCAAAGGGCATCTTGTTGGTCGTCGGCTGTTCAAACCAATTCGTTTTAAGATCCGTCTTGTAGAGCGCACGGATATGCTTTGCGCTGATTCTAAGTTATATTGAACTAACTAACTAACCATGTGATGGTTCGGTCCATATCCTACGGCACTTCTAACCATAAGCCATCACCAGGAACATATTTTTAATATGTTTAAAATGCAAAATGAAATATTATATACGTGCATCCCATACACACACTCCACAATTTCTAAACATTTCAGAGATAGAAATACAAACAGAAATCAGTACAAAAAACAAATAACACAGTCACATATGACGTCATCAGAGATGCAATGCGCTGCCACAGAGATCTATACAGTAATATAAAGGTTATTGAATTCCGTTCACATCGCCAGTCTATTCCGTAGCGGTGAATAATCTGATAAGATTGAAGTCGTAGATGTGTCAGACGCAGGAGGTAGTCTAGCAAAAGGATGTAGCCCATAGGATCCATAGGATTTATAAGGTTTCCCCTCTTTTTGGTGAGGACTTACGACCTAATTACTTGTTTCTTTCATGTGTTTAAGTGAGACGGATTTACTTGTGGAAAATGAACATCGCTGGTGTACGAGCACTGTGTGAAGCAGTGCAGTAGGTCCCCTTTACCGCCGCGGTTACAGAAGTTGCTCTGGGCACCGGCGAATGCTGCCACTGTACTGGTATAAATTTTAGATCCATCAGAAAAAATCGCTTGCTCATCATCTTCGATTAATTTTTCTGCAAGTGAGATTTGATGTGGATGAAAATTGATAGCTAAATGTTTCTGCAATCCATAGGAGGTGTTTCGAAGTGTGCACTGAACATAGTAAAGTCCTCGTTTACCACATCCAGGTGGTATGTCCATCTTAGTAATGGACTGGACTCATGTAATGTCTGGTTGATTTTTGTGATGAGAGTGAACTTGCATTCATAAGAAAGAAAAAGATTTAAGTGCAGGGTTGTCAACCTGAAGTACGGATGGTGTTGTCGTTCTATAGGCTCCTACAACACATAGCAAAAAAGGCCGTGAATCGAGTTAACCTTCTTGATTGCTCTACCAGTAGGATTGCAGAACCAGACCGCAGCACCATACGCTATAACTTTACATAGTACTGACCTGTATAATATGTTTCTAAATATACCTTTAGTTCCCCATCTTGAACCAGCCGTACGATGAAATTGATTTAACATGTTGTTTGCTTTAACTGCTAGATTCACTGAATGTTGAATAAAATTAAATTTCTCATCAAATGTTGTTCCCAGAATTTTTAATGTAGAAGTATGCCGAAGTCTCTAGCCACTCATGTAGATCTTAGGTAGTTTGCGTTTCTTATTAGGCCAGAGATAGCTACGAAGGTTTTAACAACTGGCTGTTACGAAGATGAATTTTTGGAAAGCGTGAAAAATGAAGTGAACCAGGAAAAAAACCTGAATTTCAGGTTTTTAACCAATCAGCGTTTTCACGCTGCACACAGCGCAAAAGTTCTACTCCTAGGAAAACCCGGCTTTACAGATGACGTCACAACTAGTGACGTAGCTAGGGGGAGTCAGAAGGAATACGAAGCAGTGAATGATCAACCAAGTTTGCACGTGTTTTTTATTTGTTGGTGCTAGTGTTTTTAAGTTTGTTAGACGACGTTCTAAGATTTATTTTTGTGTTACATATATTCCTTTTCAATTTTGATCCATCATGCCTATGGATGCCAAGAGACAGAGAGGCAGGCTTCTCTTATTTTAATTTACTGAACAATAAGAGCGGTCATGAAAGGCCTGCTTCTATGATCAAGGAAGGACATCAGTGCCGAAAGTTTTCGAGTAAGTATTTTTATTGGATTTATTTTTATCATTACCGGTGAAAATTGTGGCATTATTTACAATGAATAGAACAAAAGAATTTATATCTATGTTTCAAGTAGTTGAAATGTTGAGGGATTTCATATAATTTGCGGAATAAGCTATTATAGGATTATACAGTATAACTGTGTGCAAATTTTGCCTAAATCTATCCAGGGCAAAAGTATATTCATGCGGCATATAATAATTATTCGTTTCAAAATACGGTGAGAACTTGATATAACGATAATCTGTGAACCAAAAAAATATACATATATCGTTGTAGAGGGACTATCATTATATCGAGAGGCATCAGTTCAGCACTAGAGTATAGACATTTCCAAACAAGACTTGAAAAACATCGTTGCAGAGGAATTTATCGTTATGTCGAGTATCATTGTAATGAGATTTCACTAATTAATTTTTCAAAACAATTACTTTGATTCTAAAGTGCATTGTATATAAAATTCGGGTAAGTTGGAGGGAAAGAAAGTCACTTAGCAACAGTATTGAATTTTGTATTAATTTTTATTTTTTTGCTTTCGTCAACTTATTTATCAACTTATACTGGAACAGTTATGATCTTTATACCTAAGGGCTAAGGTCAGAGTAATTGCTTTTAATCTAATAAAGGGAAGAACTTATTTCATATGAATGAATTAGTGTTTAGTCATGCAGATGACTGAAAAATATGTAATGAGATATAAAAATATGTAAACCTATGTAAGAGTAATATTTTAATACATTTTCTTACAAGATTTTGTCTTCACTCCAGTACACCACTGCTTGGGGATTCTTGTGGTGACTCAACTATTCTTTACTAGTGCGTTATTTTTTTTTGATGGAGAATGCATTTCTACAGCTGTAGTTAAAAGCTTCAAACCCTAACGAGAGTAGGAGCAATAAGGAAATCATTTACTATGAATTGACATTATCATCATCATCATGCCCCCTGCAGTAATGACCGTGCGCCCGAGACTTCCAAGCCTATCTCCGCCTATGGTTACCCAGTCATTCATTGAATTAAGGATTTATCCGGCCCGATCGTTCATATCTTGTACTGACTTATCAGCAATGACTAATACCAAATCACCAGCATACGCTTGTAGGTGGACACTTGCCTGTCGAATCTGGCCCAACAGTTGGTTGATGGCCAAGTTCCAAAGGGTTGGCCGTCCGCACGAGACCTGTGGAGTGCCACGTCACACCGAGTGTTGTGCCATTCCTCCATCGAATGTTAGATTTTCTATCAGACAAAAAGTTTACGAGTGTTCGGCCTAGATGATAAGGTATTTGTAGTTCCTTCAGTGTATTTATGATATAGTTATGAGGCAACAAACCGAATGCTTTCCTAATATCGAGCGTGATCACCGCTACAAGAAAGTCTTCCTGTATGTATTGTTGTGCAATTTTCATTAAATCATGCAGAGCCATTTTGCAAGATCTTCCACAGCGGAAGCCGTATTGATAACGACTTATCACGTTCTTCGTTTCAATGAAGTAAGTAAGCCTCTGGATTTTTTCCAGCAGTTTTCCAAATACAGGTAAAAGAGTGATTGGGCGATATGAGTCCAAAACAGTTAGATTTCGATCTTTCTTTAAGAAAAGAAGAAGTTTGCCGACCTTAAAACGATTAAGGATGGTTCTTAGCTCGAGACAATTATTAAAGAAATCCCTAGTTAGTGAATGGCAAGCTTGGTACATAGTTTTCATTATTGGATTAGTGATGAAGTCGATCCCTTGTGCTTTTCTAGGATTAAGTTCGTGAAGAATTTTCACTGTTTCAGCGAATGAAATTGCATGATCTGAGATGTTTGTGTATTTAACAGAGGAGTTAATTTGCGTCTCATCTCCGTTGTTACAGTGAAATAATTGCTCGAATTGTTTCCAGAAATTTTTTGCATAATAATTTGCTTGGTGAATCTTTTCTTTTTTAAAGTAGCTTGTAAGTGTTACCGAATGCTTCTGTCTGTTCTTCACAATATTTTGTGCAGCATTTGGCTTTTGTGTGTCTGTTGAGTTTTTTGTACTCTGCAATAGCTGCCTTATATTTTTCCCGGCGTTGCTGAACATCAATCTCATGTCTAATTCCAGATATCAGCTTTCGCTCAAGGGCTCTTACTTGTTTCTTATTAATATTTAAATCTTGATTCCACCAGAAAATTGAGTAACTTTTTGGTTCTCCCTGTAGCCCAGAAACTTCCAGTAATAGCTCTGAATCAGAACTCTAATATAACTGCAGAATTATTATCTGCAGTTATATTGCACTGCAATCTGTTGCGTTGTAGCTCTTCTGTTGCCTGGAACCTCTTTAGTTCACATTCGATTTCCGCCTACTATTCCGCTTTCCGCTCGAAGTATTTTGCCTTAGCTGCCGTTCTTTGAAGACTCGAGACACTGTTACACAAAAAAAACCAAGAAGGTTTAGCGGCTTCAGAGATACTGGAACCACCCCTTCTGGCGTCCACTATCATTCTGCTTCAAAATCACTCAAAACTCTTGTTTTCCCCCATGAATAAGGAAATTGTAGCATTAACTGGTGTTTCTTTCCAGAAGAATGCTTTTTAGGGGCCGTTCAAGTATTACGTAAGCAAATTTTTAGCCATTTTTGACCCCTTCTCCCCCCCCCCCTTGTCAGCAAAACGCTGACCCCCCCCCCCCCCGTCAGAAAAATTTCGTCATCAGCTCTGCCCCTGTGAATCCTAACTCATATTTTCATAAAGGGTGGTTGATGACGTAAGCATTATCCAAACCCCACCCTCCCCCTTTGTCATCAAAAGTCAGGAAATCGGTACCCCCCCCCCCATCGATGATGACGTAATACTCGAACGGCCCCTTATCAGCAAATCCGGTTTATTACGTCAGCGCACGTGCTGCACAGACGAGTTGAAGTTTGAGTGAGGGTTGTTCCTGATTTTTTGGTCATTGAATGCGCATTCGTATGATGTGACGCCGAAAATTCAATTTTTACGAAAATACCAGATTCAATGAATTAAAGTTTCCAGAAATTCATTAGGCTCAATTTCTTTCACATGCGATGATATTCAAATACAGGCTGCCCCATGAATTCTTAAATACAGTAGTTTAAAAATTCAAAAAAATTGCATGAATTGGTAAACCTGAATTCTGGTTGAGAGAAAAAGTAATTCTCACACGAGAGTTCCTAACATTAAAATATTAGTTCAATTTTTTGTTGATACCATGTGCTGCACATTGTGCAAATCATTAGAAATATGCAAATCAGAGTTCTATAAGAGGCAGGATGTACGATTAACAGCTAATTTCTTAATTTTCCCGTGACTGGCTCTTACATAAATTTTTCATTGTGATTTTGACATTACTGAATAAACAATTGGTGAAATTTGTTTTCAACAGCCACGAATCGCCGAATGAAGCTTTGCGAACGTCCCAAACACAGAACAGATTAAATAAAGTTTCAGATTCAATCACTCCTGCCAGAGAGATTTCCTTCACCCTCTAACGACAAAAATTTGAACTATTTTTCTATACCAAAAAAAAAATCCCTTTTCGTGAGAATAACTTTTTTGCAAACCGTAATCAAATATACCAATTCCTTCAATTTTCGAATTTTTCACGAATTTATATGACACCCTGTATTTATCAGTTATTTCTCCAAAAAAGAGGAATACATTCCTATTTTTAGTTAACTTAAATTTTTTTTTCTCATTACTTATGTTTTTGGATAAAGTATGCGTTTAAAGACGGCTTAATATGAAACAAGAAATCTGAAAAAAAAATTTGTTTCACTGCGGAAAACATAATATATATATTTTTTAATCCCCGCATGAATAGCCTGATCCTGCAACCAAATGCATTATTTTAGCTAAGGAAAGACCCAAAATGATTAGAATTAGCACATCAAAGTGTCACATACTGTTTTATTATTAAGCCCTGAAATACCTTATTTCTACTGTAATTACTCTTGTTGGAAAATATATTTTGTTGGCTTATGAATTCATGCCACAATTACCTTTTTTAAAAAAAACAAAAACTGCAGGTATTATTAATATTTATTTGCACCTGTCAAAATTTGTGTTACCTTTTGTTACATCTTGCCCCGTGTTATGTAATAGCTACGTACTCCCAGATAAAAACGAGTCTTTCGAATCGCTATAATGAATGGTATTCACCTGTAATTGTAGGTTCTTGAAGTAGAAAACATGAAATATGGATGATTTTTTTTTTTGAAATTTTGTTCTACGTTTAATAGAATCATTTTTATACGTGAAAAAAATTGGAATTTTCATAAATCTTAATTTTAATTATTTTTTGTTTTACTTACGCTTTTCTTATCATTTTTTCCATAACTCAAAATCACGAGAACATCCACCATTTCAAAGAACATCAATGTGCGATGCATTTTGGTAAAAAAATAGAATATAAAAAATTACATGTTAGAGTATTTTAAAGAAAAAATTGTACCTATTATGTAAACAATGTTCCAGCTTCCCTTTCCAGTTTAAAAGGCGAGAACAAGAATAAATAATAAATCAATGAAGTTAATGAAAACCTCAAGGAAAAACTTGCTAGTAAATTCGTCTTCTAGGGTGAGATATCGGAAAGAAGAAAATGCCACAAATTACAGGGTGTGTCGTGAAGGAATTGATGGATACTCTAAAAAGACACTTTCTTGTGCCTTTTTTTCTTCTTCATTTTCTATACGTTGCTTTCCTCCTTAACCTTAATTAGCTTTGCACCACCGTAAGAAAAAGGGTGCGACGAAAAGGATGAGAAGAGCAAAGAGAAGAAAAAAATTCCACGTAACGTTGTCAAGTCTCGAATCGGTTGCTAATATGACTTGCACTGATAAAAGAAAGGGGTAAAAAATGGATTCTCACGACCCTTAAACGAAAAACTGCCTAGCATATGTCAATCGAAGTATGGGGGAAAAAAAGATTTAGTTATGAGCATATTGTATTTACTTACGAACACTTTCCCACTTGCGCATCAATAAAAAAGAATAAACTCAATTATAAAAAGTGTGAAAATTCAATGGATAATTTAAAATGTCCTGCGCACTTTACAGGATCTAGCTGTGCACATGTGAATGCAGATTTTATTTTGTGATTTCAAGAGTCTACGTTGATTTTCTTGTTAACATATAGAACTCTTCTATCACCATTATGTGATTTTTTTTCGTTTCCCCAAATGTTCTCCAATGACATATCGAGTACCCACTTTGACCCGTGCTTCGGAATACATACATTTTGTGAAACTTCCTATCTGTTCTGTTGCAGAGCAAGCTAGGTCTGGAAAGCATAGAGGTTCTCTGTAATCTAAAATAGGGCTCTTTAAACCATGGCCCGTGAGCCAAGTGTGGCCCTCCGAGCTTTGTCTGCCTGCCGACCATTTTCAGGAAAACAGCTATTTTACGTACAAAATCGAATAAATTCAACAAGATTGAAATCGTTAAAGGAGGGAGCTTCTAATCACTGAAATTTCTATTTAGAATTGTAAGATACTATACTTTCCAGATTCAATAGTAAGGCTTAATGGGGGTTTCATGTAATTATCACTATTATCAACAATATTTGCATGTAACTTGAGACACTCTTCACTGATATTCATTACTATCATTTTTTTCAATGAAAGGTTGTGTCACCGATATGCAAAAGAACTCTTTTTATTTCTCTATTTCCGAAATCGTTTCTAGGGTAATATTTTCATTATGATTGTTCGGGAGTAGTTTTTCTGCTATATATTGCTACTATTACTCATAAACTATTTACTTCGAGTTAAAAAGTAATTTCTCAAAATTATCAAAAGTAATAATTCACGAGAAAAAAATATTAATTGTTAAAAGAAAAAATTCATGAAAAAAATCTGAATTTTTGAAAAAAGTAATTTGAGGTTTGTCGGATGAATTTCAGGTAAGAATGAATGAATTAATTTATTTATTTATTAAAAAGAATTAATTAATTTATTTATTATAAAGAATTAATTAATTTATTATAAAGAATTAATTTATTTATTATAAAGAATTAATTAATTTAATAAAAAAAATAATTTATTTATTGAAAAGAATGAATTAATTTAATGAAAAGAATTAATTAATTTATTGAAAAGAATTAATTAATTTAATGGAAAGAATTAATTTATTTATTGAAAAGAATTAATTAATGAAAGTAAATTATTTGAAAATAAATAAAAACTCAAGTTTATATAATGAAACAAATTCGGAGCACATAAGTGCTCAATAACTTATGGAACCCTGTTTAACTACCGAAAATGACATGCTATGACTTGGTGGCCCGCGAGCTTTGTGGGAAGATTAATTTGGCTCCTAACCTCTGAAAGATTCAAGACCCCTGACTTTTCAACTGTTCCTCTGTAATGGCTACTCCAAGCGTGTGCGTGCGTGCGTGCGTGTGTGTTATGTTTGTTTCGTATAGTGTTGAAGATCCACCCACTCTCAGTAGAAAAAAGTTTTGAAATTGAATATATAGGAATATATAGGGAAATAAAACACTAAGACGTTGAGTAATATAATCGTTTTTAGCAATTTTTTCTTAGTATGATTACCAGGGCCCGTACTTTGATGGCACTTGCATTTTTTTTTTTTTTGAATTTTTCAATACTTTTTAATTTAAAAGACATTTTTCAGATTCTGGGGGTATTTTAAGGATATTGTATGACTTTTGAAATTTTGTTCATAATAAAAAGTAGGCACAAATTTTTTAACCAAAAAAATAAGCATATTAACCAAATATACTGCTATACTTGACCAAAAAATACATGAAAGTGAATTGAAGCAATTCTGATTCTATATGGGATTTTCGTTATATGAAAGGGAACATGGTATAGTACTTGTATTGCACTACGGGGGGAATTTCTAAATCTGCAAGTTTATGTTGAAAAGATTTTGATCCGTAATAAAGTCGCATGCATTAAGATCTCTTAAGTTTTGTTTTGCCTTGGGAATATTGAAGAACCGATGACGTTTGATGAGATTAATCTTCAGGATTCTAGGTTTCTACCATTCAGTCTTTGCAGTAAAGTATGGATAGATAGATAGATAGATTTATTTGCGCAACAATACAGATGAATGCCGAACACCAGAGATTAATACCTTGCATTCATGTTATACATATAATATCGACAAAATCATTAAGGCAAAATGTCTCATTGATTATGGCACAAGCTTATTGATGCTGTCGATAAAGTCAGCGTGCCAAAAGTGGGGTAGGATGAATTGCTATCACAAAATTTAAAAAAAAATAATGGGAAAAAATTGGACTTATTGCCTGTAGAAAAAGTTTTGATGTCTTTACGGGAACGTGTAAAAGTGTTGTAATTGAAGATAAATTTACACAGAGTAGTCAGATTTCCCCTCCTCAAAATATCCCCAATAACATCTGTTGACGTTGAGAGAAGTTGTTAAAGAGAATCTTGTCTTTTCAGAAATTTCTATTTTGTCTTTAGATTTCCTAACCCACTCATAATTATGAATTGTTTGTTTGAAAATTTTTATTAGCATTTATGATGAAATCTAATGTTGAGAATAAATGTGATTTTCAATAGATACTAAAAGATTTTTTTTTCTTCAACCTCCAGTCGATATAGTTCATTTTCTGAAGAACTTAGTTACGTTATTTTAATAGCATTTTTGTTACTTTTTGGCTTTTAAGGCATTTTTTCGAATTTTTATGACAATTTTCGTGACTTTGGGAAATTTTTTATGGTCGTTTTCTATGATTATTTAGGTCAGCAACATCCAGCCCTTGGTGATTTCTAACCATGCCCTTAAATTAACTAGTCGTTTAACAGTATTTTATTGTCATTTAAGTGTAAATTAACAATATTTTGTAATTTTGCATCTCCTGATTTGGTTCCAAGTGATAGAAACACAATTCACTTATTCAAGAAAACGTTTAATGTCATAGTAATATATACGGATACTGATGGGATTGTTAGCAAATTCGCAGATGACGGAAGCTTAATGGGGGGGGGGGGGGGTGGGGGTACTCAGGAATCAAAGCGATAGGGAATTGCTCCGGACCAACCTAAACAGAATTGCAGCGTGGGCAAATGAATGGAACATGTCTTTTAGCGTTGACAAATCTGTCATTTTGATTCGAACAACCCATGTTTCACTTACGAAATCAGTGGTATTACTATCTTGGATGCAATAGATACTAAAGGTTAGGATCGGCTATCTGGGTATTCTTATTGACGAGCGGCTTAGGTTTACTGAACATTGTTCAACGGTGGTCAAAAAATCGGATAGATTGCTCGGTTCCATTCTCAAAAAAGTCTTTTCGCGTTCTCCTAAAGTGATGCTTCCACTTTTCTGGGCCTTAGTTCATCCTGGATTCAGTCAGTATTCCGACAGGTTTTTCAGATCATACCTGAAAAACCTGTCGGAGGAACAGACTTGGTGGAGGGGGTTGCAGAGAAGAGCCATGCGTGCTTTTTGATAGCACACGAGGCTTAAGCTATAGAGACTTTATTTTTGAAAATGTTTACATTGGAAGAGCGTAGATGTCGGACGGGGATATGATTGAAGTTTTTAAAATTTTCAACGGAATGGGTAAAATGGGGGGGGGGGGACCATGAGTTATTAATAAATCGTCAATCAACTGCTTCGACAAGGGGACACCAGTTTCGATTGGTAAGAGACAATTCTATGTTGCGTTGTCGCAGGGAGTTTTTCTCTAATAGGGTTGTGAATAAATGGAACATTTTACCTCCGTGGGTCATGAATTATAGCACAACTGACACGTTTAAAAATAAATACGATAAACATATTGGGATAAATCGAGAAGCAATCATGATGAGATAACCTCTTTTTATAGGCATCCCTTTTCAGCCACCTCGTTGGGCATTTTGTCTGTTGTGGCCTTTGTATTTAAATAATAATAACTTACTGAACGGTCACCCAGTCCATATTCCGAAGAATTTCTAACCGATATTCACCACCAGGTTAAATACAATAATGCCTAATAACATTATGTAATAGTTATAAGTAATGATATTTGAACCTCTTCACTCCAGAGGTACAAATTCATTAATTTTCAACTATTAACGGTGCAGTGGTTTTAAATGGGTTTTTTTTTTCAAACCGAGCACAACTCAGGTCTATTGCCATAAGCAATTTACTACCTAGTGAGTTGTGCCGGAATTGTAAGTGCGTGTATCTAACTGTCTGAGTGCGTATCTAGTGTTGTGTATGATTTTTCAGTGCTGCCATCTATACCTCAGAAGTGAAGTGAGTGATGTGTAGTGACTGAATATTTATACTGTTTGTAGGACTGTTGCTCTCTGTGGCGAAACTTTTTATTGGGGAGATCGGCTCGCATTTGCGCCTCGAAGTTGGCAACCGCAGAAAACCAACTTCAGCCGACCACCACTGTGGTGACGGTGGGGCTCGAACCAGGATCCCCGCGATGCGAGTCCGTCACTATGATCACTCGACCACCACAGCGGTGGTTTTAAATGGTTATATATGTATGCATGCATGCATGTATTGTTTCTTTTTTTTTTAAGTCAAGATTTGAGGTAAACGTGAGGGGTACTTAAATCAAATGGCCCTAGTAAAGATATCGACATAAACTAATTAATCAATTAATTTTTTCAATTTTTTTTCTTTCTTATAAGGCATTTTAATATAGAATAAACACAAATCAATCGATTTTTGTCAATGGTTACTTTTGGTTCTGTTTAATATGAATAGTATAGAATCTTCGAATACATGAACAGAATTAATGTTGGTGTATATATAAAATTGTTTCAAAACATCTAGAAATCACCTTCTTAGTGAAGTATTCTTAATACTTAAAATATATTCACATTTTAATAGTTATAGAAATGCATATGTTTCATTAGTATTCTTGTGGTCATTGATTTATGAACTTGCATTATGAACAACATTTGTTGGAAATGTAATAAATTGAATGAAACGCAAAATTTTATTATTCTCGGAACAGACTTTTCTTTGAGATAAATATATACACTTAATACTTCTGCTATTAGGTTTTATTCGAATAAAATGTTGCAAATTTCATTCAAATTTCCTGTTTCTATGAATTCAAACATAAGACGTCCACACAACTCTAGTATTACCGTAGTATTGAAATTGTAATAAACTGTAAGGAATCCTATTTATAATCGTATTTTTCAAAATCATTTCTCTTTGTCAGATATCAACATGAAATATGGGAGAGATAAACAAAGGAAACATTGTTCGGATGAATTGCACCTATAAAGTATTAAAATAGAAATTTTTTTAATACGGAAGAAAAATGTGAAAATGATATTTTCCATTGCTTTTGATTTCAGTGATGTAGATAAATTCATGTCATTGTATTTTGTTATCAATATCAATTTCCATATATGCACCGTACGTTTATATACATCATATATACATCCTACGTTTCCATATTAACTATTGAAATCGATTGCACGAGATTATACATTCATTTAGTAAATTTTATTTAAAATTTCGCAGAAATATAGCAAAACAAATTACTATTTCCCATCGGAATTTTTCTTTCTGAATGAGACTTTTGATAGAACTCCTGGTATAAGCTTTGTATACCCCGTCTTAATACTTTAAATGTTACAGCCAATATCCAAAGTGCCAATATCCAAAGTCTGGCCAGTTCATGAAGTGGCTGGCCGTTTCATGGACTTGACCAAGAGTATTCAAGAAATTGATTGTGGTCATCATCGTGTAACATTGAAATATAAACTCATTAAATTCTCTATGCGATATATAATAGGTCGATCTTTTTCCAAAATACAGGTTGTGTGCGAGAATTCTCTCTGAATTTGAAATGACGTAACTTGGAAACAGAGAGAGAAAGTAGTCCGCGTTTATCTGGTATTTCAGAATACACCGGCTTATGAAATTAGTTACAACTTTAAAGGACCGTGATGTCATCTACTGATCAAATAGTGAATGTAATTGCCTTTCCGTAACATTGGTTAAATCACATTGTGATTGATTAGAAATGGCCACCTTGACCAGCAATGGCATGGTAAAACTGTAGATTGAGACTTTAAATACACTTTCCTGCAATGGATGCGTATTTCTCACGGATGAACTATTGTCACTGGTACAGTATAGCGTTTAAGGACTCTTGCAGTAAACAATCCCCTTCAGAAAACAATCTTAAAATAAACGACTGTAGCACCATCCATAAATTAGGATTGTAACCAATCAATTCTGTGGTGTTTGGTCAGAACATGACAACTCCAAAATTACATTTTTGAGACATAAGCATTTTCATTGTCATTCAAAAATCAAAAGTAAAGCATACATACAAATAAAAATGGAAATATCATACATCAGCATGTTTTTTAGCCGTTCTCACATATTTGTGCATTTATCTCACTTCTAATTAGTTATAATTGGCAAGACTTACTTTCAGATCAAAAAGCCATTTTTTGGAGGTATCATGTTCTGACCAAACACCACAGAATGTTGCAAGGTTTATTTAAAAATCCAAGCCTGCCCATCAAACGTGTATGAGTTGTATGTGTGTGTTCTACCTTTTAATCTATCAATGTTTCCACTTCATGTCATTTCAAGGTTAGTGGGAGTCCTTTCTGAAGCACATCGGATTCCATATTAATATGTATCATGAGGATTCAGGTTCGAACACCGTTGGTGGTCGGCTGAAGTTGTTTTTCTGCGGTTATCCGTGACTGCCAGCTGATCTCCCATTTAAAAAGTTTCTCCGCAGAGAGAAGGCAGACCTACAACACCACACTTACATGAAAATTCAAGCGTTTGCCATTTTTACTTCCAAATATAGAAGACCGATGGCAGCACCAGCAGGAACACGAAGAATCTCCAATGCACAGTTCTAAGAACATGAATATTTTAGGGCCACTCACACACTCAGAACACACATTCCGGCATGTACCGGTCCTTTTGAAATTTCATAGAGGAATGTGTACGAGGTGCACATACGGTCTAGCATTAGTCAGTAGTATTAATTAATAAGTATGTTTTCTATAATATTTATAGAACACAAGGGGGGAAAAGTAATTAAATTGAAACGAAATTTTATAATTAAAAAAAAAAGCGGAATTCACTTTGAACACATCTTTACATGTTGTTTAAACTGCCTTACGCCAAGAAATAAAGTGATTCTATGTATCACGTCAGAATTTCCAACTTTCATACATAAAATGTAAAACCATTATTAAAACAATAATTCCAAAATAAACTCTCCGAAGCAATTCAAGGTCCTCAAAATATTGTACTAATTTGAAATGCATGCAAGAGATAAACAGAATAAATCCTCTAAATAATGAATGAATCCTATAAGTTAGGTAAACCGAGTTTTTCCTCTAAATTCAATGGGCACATCACATACTTGGATAATAACTAACAAAGTTCTAAAATTTTGTGAAATGACTCATTACGCGAAATTCAAAATACTTTCATTGATATATAAATATCAAATGAGAGAATCCCTTGTATAATAATAAAATGAAATTCAACTCTTAAAGACTTGCGCAATTTACATTCAAAGTGTTTCAGTAATTCCTAAGACGTAAACAAACAAAAATAAAGGAAAGAAATCATTATAATTTACTCATCATATTTCAGATAATGAAAACCCAAAAAAAATAATTCAAATCTAACGTATCATATTCAGAAACTCATTTCCATTTTAGGTAATTCAACGTGGAAACATGGACAAATGGTTTCCATGTAAGAACCTTAAAAAAAAAAGAAATCCCAAAATGCATTAAAAGCAGTTTAACATGCATTATCTGATAGCCATTGAATATTGGAGGGGAATTAATAGCAGCATTAATTAAGAAACCATTCAGGTAGACATCTAATATTTGCTATTTAGATTCTTTGAGTTCCTCGTATACATAAAAGATGCTTTTAAGGATAAGCGGAAAAAGAAATCCTTTCGAAATATGTACTTAATGGGGGTTTCAAGTAATTATCACTATCATCAACAATATTTGCATGTAACTTGAGACACTTCACTGGTCTTCATTATTATCATTTTTTTCAATGAAAGGTTGTGTCACCGATGCGAAAGAACTCTTTTTATTTCTGTATTTCCGAAATCGTTTCTTTGGGTAATATTTTCATTATGATTGTTCGGGAGTATAGTTTTTCTGCTCACATAAACTATTTACTTCCAGTTAATTTCACTCGTATTAATTACCTATTCACGTATCATTCTTCCATTTGCATATTGATTCCATATATTTATTTTCATTTTGCATCTACGTATAATATACCGGGTGACCAAAAAGTCTGGAAAAATTTTGAAATTCAATAGCGTTCAATTCGTGAAATTCAATTCGTGAGCCAATGATGCTAAAAGGATTCTGTATGCACAGAAAAGGTTGGCAACGAAGCCGGTTTTATCGTCAAAAATATATAATATGATGTGAGATTAGTTCGTTTTCACTAACGGATGGCTTTTCAGTTTGTCAGGTTGTGTATTATATAGACTAGTATATCAGATTAACTCGGGCGCGGTAACCAAGTTGAAAAGATACTCGCCTGAAGCACCAAAGAATGGTTAGAGGTATAGCGAGTTCGATACTCGTATCGTCCGTGTCAGAATCTTTCCTGACGCGAGAGTACAACAGAAACCGTGACATGACTATAAAAAAGGATTGCTACCGCAGAAAATCCCACATCGAGGGGTTACCGCACCATCCACTCAGTGCGTATAAAGAAAAAGAGGTTGCCGTTCGTAATAGGCAATAAATTCTAGGTCCTAGTCTATTTAGCCCTCGTGTGCAGAAAATGACCGTGGTGTGACAAAATTATCAATGATAATATTACGTCTCGGCTTACAATTGTTCAATGTGTCTTCTGTTATTTAGCAACACAGATGTTAAATGAGGAACCACGCTGTTCACAGAATTATTCAACATTTTGTACATCTACATATATTTTGGCAGATGGCATTGTTGCAAGGATTCCGCCTTTCAATGCTGCAAATGATGTTGGCTGATTGCGGGAGACCTTTGACTTCAAATATCCCCACAGCCAACATTCACAAGATGTCAGATCAGGAGATCTTGATGACATGCGGAAAGAATCTGCTGAGAACACGATCCTCTCTAAGTGTTGAGCGTATTAATCGCTTCACAGGCGTAGCAATATGCGCGGTAGTGCTCCAACTTGAATCGAGGTGACCGTATGCAGCTCTTGAAAAATGATTTTATAACAGGTCCTTTACTTCCTCGGACAAATATTGGACGATTAAGAAATCAACGGTGAAGCCAACTGAAGTCCCGATACCTATAAGCGAATTTTTCTCATCTTATGATATTGGTTCGTTCCGTACTTTGCAAAAGTGATATCAATACCCGAATGAAAACATTATCCGTGATTTTAGTAAGCAGCGCGCGTCTACTGTAATACAAGAATATTAAATGCGTAATATGTTCTTATATTATATGCCTAAAGTTCAAATTCGCCAAGGATATGCTTGAATGTACTCGAGCATATTGATAGCAGCATAATGGAGTTGGTGGAGTTATTTACCCGTTTATTCATTCATGAGCATAGAAAGAGAGTGTTTCAAGAATATCTTGAAATTTTTCAACTATGACATGAATATGGATACATAAATGATGTGGGAATATTCAATGCAGAATATATCAGTTTTTCCGGAGAATTCCGCGTGAATTCAGACAGGATATTCATCGAGAAGTAATTTCAGTTTTAACGCGAATATGATTCTTATATGTAAAACATTTTTACACGTCGGAATTTTTTTTTACCTCAGCAGTAATAAATACGTAAGAATATCACATTCAAAATTATTTTTACCGTTATTATATTTGTATAAAAGATTTATACGACGAGTGTCCGAAAGACTAAAAGTTTTTTGGTTGATATCATAGAAAAATTTCAGAAAGGGAACGAAAATTCTTCTATGATGATTGCATTCCTATGAAATTAAAATTGAGTGATATATAAAAATGTCCATTTTTAACCGGCCCGTAATCTGAAAAAGACATGAATATGCAAAATTTACCAAGTCTAAATTCAATTAAAATTGAGATATTAATAGTAGAAATGTTTGTTTTGCTCACTGCTTTTTTAAAATTTTTACGTGATAAAGTGAACAAATCTCAAAAGGATTGCGAATATTTTAAATACGGTTAAAAGTAGTAAAAATTTTATGACCAAAATCAGCAGTCTTCAACACGGGGCTCGCTGGCAACATGTGGCCGATCGAAGCTTTTTCGATGCGACCTGCCAATGAAAAAGCTTACATTGTTACAGAATTTATAGAAACGTACGTGCGTGCGTGCGTTTCATAACTATTCACAGAAGTGATTCGAGATTAAGTGGGGAAAAAATATTTCGCAATTCACATGGAAGGTCATAATTAATAAAAACTATTTCCAGAATTATTCAAAGAAATATCTTCAGAATTAGTAAAGATTCATATATAAGGTATCCGACTACGTTGAAAGCATCATTTAAGAAGAAAATATACCTATTTTTATTTTTTATAAAGGCATTTATGAAGTCCATTATTTTTATAAATCCCCATTCACTGTAATTCCAAAGCAGGTTTTTTTTTATTCCATACTGTATATGACGCTCAGAAGTGGAGTTACGTTTGCTTCAGTGTTGGGTTTTCTACATATAAGTAATCCGTGAAAAAAATACTTCAATAAACGTGTTTTACGAAGAGAGAGGAAGAGAGAGAGAGACTGCTATTTTCTCCGACGTTTTACTTGAATTTGAAACATGATTTCTAAAAATCTGTTGTTTTCATCGTTAAAAAATTTTAATAGGGCATTTTGATATATATCGTTATGGTTATGAAACTAAGATCTGTCGCTTATAGTTGTCTAATTACAGTTTTATATATGATATAGAGCCACGCGTGTTCTTGATGGCACACGGGGCTTAAGCTATGAAGAGAGACTTGATTTTTTTGAAAATGTTTGCATTGGAAGAGCGGATGTTGGGGATATGACCGAAGTGTTCAAAATTTTCAACGGGTTGGATAAAATGGTCCATAAGTTACTAATTCATCGTCAATCAACTGCTACAACACGGGGGCCACCAGTATCGATTTGTGAGGGACAATTGTAGTTTGTGGGGTCGCAGAGAGTTTTCCCTTTAACAGGGTTGTTACCGGGGTCGTGCATTCTGACACAATTGACACGTTTCAAAAGAAATACAATAAGCATGTTGGGATAAATGGAGATACTCAGATGAGACAACCATAATTTTTATGGGCAATATATTTATGTTTTTTCGTAGTTATTAGTTTTGCACTGCTCTTATTGGGTTGTCGTAATTTTGATATAGTTTAAATATGTATTCGACATCCATATTGTTATGGGCATCTTTTTTTCCAGCCACCTCGTTGGGAATTTTGTTATTTGTGGAATTTGTATTTGTATGTAGAATGAGAAATTTTGGAAATCTCACATGTACATTAAGCGAATCTGGTTGCGAATGTAACTTATGAGCATACCATAGAGTTCTTTAATTTTTTTTTTCATAATCTGCATCATTACTAGCTGAATATGGTGTGAAAGTAACAAAACATTCCAATCACACAGAATTTTTTGCAAAATCGTGTTTATAATATTTTCTACTTTTTCGTAGGAAATGATATAGGCAGGCTACTACAAAATTTATTATTGTTTTCACCATTTTGGGCACTTCATATTTATAAATACTATCAAAGTTCACTCCAGTACCGTTTTAAAGAAAAGTGACAAGAAAAATAGTCGGATATCTTGATGTAAAATAATGTCATTAATGGAAATTCATATTTAATAACAAATATATTTCAGGATTGCTAGGTATTCATTTTTAATGAAACAAATGTTTTCAAAATACCGGTAAATGAAAATTTTCATATATGATGCGGAAATGATCCCAGAAAAAATGAATAAAATTCTTCGCCTCCCCCTTTGACTCGAAGCCCTGTTCGCCGTAGAAAGGTCCGTCCCACGAGAGTTCGCTAGGGGACGTTGGGTAAGATAATTAAAGTTTAAGACAATAAAAGTCTTCGTCAGGGTCCACGGTCGTCTCGGGCCTCGGGAAAGCAATAATTTTTATGGCTTTCAATACAAAGGCAGCGGAACGAGCGTCCTCCTTTGTGAATAACCGAACAAGTACGGATTACTTCACGCTGCCTGTGGTTTTGCGGTTTATGTCCAACAAAGACTTTTATTATCTTTAGACTTTTATTAACTTTAATTATCTTACACATCGTCCCCTAGCAAACTCTCGTGAGACGGACTTTCTAGTATCATCCACGCGGTTCTTTCTGGATTGTGTCACTGGTCACGTGGGTTGAACGGAAGTGGTAGGCTTAAGATTATCTTTATCAAGACGCCTTACTCAAGATGACTGACAAAGGACCTAACAGTAGTTTTCGAAGCATAAAGGATTATGGGAGAGGAGGGTGGATTCACCCACCAGTGACGAGAGAGAGAGAATCTCGGTCGCTCATTTTCTTTTTCCATATGGGAAAAAAATTTGCCATGTAGGTAAAAGTATAACCACTAAAGCAACCCTCCTATAATATTTTGAGTCTCAATGTCTGAAATTTTGAAACCCCGGATTTAAATTGCGTATCGATATCTTGATGAATTGAACTATAGATGATTATAATCATATATTTCTATTCGTCCTAATAATCCATGGACTACTGTGAGAGAGAGCGAGGGTCCTACCTGAATATTCTGATACCACTCCTCTCATAAATAAAATACTCCAGGGCTCCGGGGGTTCCAGATGTATCAATATTCATGTTCCAGATATTAAAACCTTTCGATTTCTACTCATTGCGTGCGAATTAGAATATATTCATTGATCGTTTGATGATCAAATTTCCCAATTTCGATAATTTTCTACGGTTTCCATGTCTTGAAAACTTCGTGAGATTCATCACGTGTAGTATACGGTATTCGGTGTCAACACACGGTGCGTGGACTCAATGCTGCATTCCAGTTTGCTTTGCTCTGGCAAACTCTCGAAGAACGCTTCTCCTCGAGACGCAAACAAACGATGCAAATTACTCTCCAACACTAGAGAATCTTATCACCTCTGTCAAGTTGTGGAGAGGCAAAGTGGAGCAAGGCTACACACAGTATATACACACACATAAGAGCACATTCACTTCAGTCTCTCTCTCTCTCTCTCTCGACATAGGTGATGAATTGAAGCAGCCTCCGCCTTATTCGGCTTATTAGGTAGCAGCTGCCTGAGCGCGACAGTCTGCGCACCTTATTGTGTAGTTTGATGGCGGGGAACCACTGAAATTTGTATTGCCCAAATGAATCGTGGACACGTCCCTTCAATTGTGAACCAGATATTCATCCATATTCATAGTGTGTGTGCGTAGAACTGGGTAGATATGTACTATAGGAATATACCTACCCCCTCGAGGCAATATGGCGTTTGTATACCAACATTGAAATCAGCCGATGCGAAACTAATCCCCCGAATAATTGTTACGCTTGTATTCGTCACTTAATGCCTTGTACTAATTCGTTACGTGTATATTTGAAGACATCGGAAAGCTGAAGTCAATTTTCACGATAAAAATGTAGCCACAAATTGCCAAAAATAAACTAATCTAAGCCTCCTCGGTCAACACTCAACAGAGTCTAGTAAAAATGAGCCATAAAGAGAGAAAATATTAAGTACACTCATTATTTGTGGTTAATGGGAACTTAATGGACATTAATTGAAAGTGTTAAAGGTTTCTCTATTTTTTGCGTAATTATTTCTTGTAACTGTTTGTTTACTGGCAGTTATTTCCCATTTGGTTTTAATTGAAAAGAAAAGAAATTTTGCATTTCTCTTAATTCATTCAACTCAAGAATAAATTATGTTTCTATTATACAAGGTGGCAGCAAAAGAGATAGACTTTCAACATTTCATAGAAAAATACTATATAATACAGTCGCGACCAAACATAACGAAGTCCGATTTAACGGATTTTTTTAGAAATTACCGTGTTAATTGTGTTAATCACACACATCACCTATAACATTATTTTTCTTGATCTACTGAATAAAAATGTCGGTTTTAACTCATTCGTTAAATCTAGGGTTCATCTGTATTACAAACAGTATGTTTAACGAAGATCACAAGGAAGGAACAGAAATATTACTGCTGATTTTGAAATTGATATATACATTTAATATGAAAGTCGGTGTTTGCCAATACATATTTAGATGCGTGATTAAAGCATACAAATTCGATTTTACTCCTCAGAAATTTCGTTGAGGAGAGAAAATAGTCTTTTAAATTTAAGTAATTCACAGTAGTTTATTAGTACAATAATTTCTATGCTCTGTCTTTCATAGAAAAATCCCCCTCCCCCGTTTCTACAAAACTAGCCTTAAAATTTTGGAGAAGAGTGAAATCACACTTCAAAATTATTTCTTCTTATAACACTGATGGAAATGATTGACGGCCCCCAAAAAAGGAAAAATCCTTTGAGAAAGTGTGACATCATAATTGAAGAAAAATATGAAAATTAAAATTCTTATGTAGTCCAATCACAATGTAGTTAATCACAATAATTTGAATCAATAAACCACGCGACTCACCCCGTAACATTTGCCAAAAAAATCGATGCGATTGTGATTCTTCATTCTTTTCACACTTTCAATGTATAGTCTACCACGTTCGCACCCCGTTGGAGGCACAGCGATGGCCGGCTGAATTTTGTTTTCTGCTGTTTTCCAACTTAGACACGCGAATTCAAGCCAGTCTTTCACTTGAAGAAGTCACACCGCATAGAGCAGTCATCCCTTTAAACGCTATACTCGCATAACGCGAAAACTCAGGCATCTGCTATTTTCACTTCAGAAAGGCAGATGACAACACCAGTAGAGCACGAAATAGGCAGAACTATAGCAACGTAAATTAAGTTGAGTACGGTTATAGCATACCGAATTAGTGATTCAAGAAGTGTATGTTATAATCGAGGTCTTGAAACTTGCTTAGGTATATATCCATGAAGTGCATTATTCAGGTTGTCACGGACGAAAAATAAGTTTATGCAGCGCGTAACTGAAGTATAATAGTGCTTGCCTATTGATTTATACCTGAAAAATATTGATAGTTTATTAGAAAACATGATGAGTGTGTATAACAACATGAATGCATGTTTACTAAATATCAATATTTTCTTTTAAGTTTACGGGGTGGGGGGGGTAACAGTTTTTATTTGAAGTGACAGCATTGCAGTTTATAGAGAAAAAAAATCCAGATGTTTATAAATTTTACGCCAATCAATAGTCTTGAATCAGCTTAGCTAAATAGGATGAAGTGGTTTAATAAATAGCCACAGGCGTTCCTTCATCACTGCCATCTACCGGGTGATCACAAACTAACAAAAACGAGTAAGAATTCCATAATTCGAAAGGCATGGACATGGACAATGCAGTTTGCACAAAAAGACAGGATTTTATTTAAAACAAAACTTTCATCGTCAGGAAAGTTACAAATATTGCCAACAGGTGGAAGAAGACATGAACAAATTGTTTGTAGCGCTATTTGTTAGTCATTAATGTAACTATTTTAACAATCAAATTACTCATTATTGAAAATATCCATGTCTTTTTGTTTGAAAACGTGAAGATATCACTCACTCGGATACAACACTGATTGCACATATCACTCAGGTTTTGGCTTTATTTTTCCAGGTTTTTGTTTGCAGTGCGTTTTATCCGAATTATTTCCAGTTATGGAAGTATTTTCGGTATGTTATGTACTCCACTGTACTTTAAGGGCACGCGTATATATGTACACTCGCAACACAAGTTTTGGCATGTGCCAATTCGTTAGAAATTCCTCAGGGGAATGTTTGTGTGGCGCATGTACAGTTAAGTAGTAATAGTAGTAGTAGTGGAAGTTTACAAATTCTTTGTTGGTGATCTGAACCGACGTTCAAGAAGCCGCTCAATGTATGAATATGGCATAACGACAAGTTAGTTACCAAGAATTCCATGGACCTCACACCATGCGCGATTTTTTGCTGCTTTTATATCAAGCACAAAGTTTTAGTCCGTTCACACTTTGTTAATATGAATAGGGAATGCAGAATTGAAATACGGGATCATGGCAGCTGTACTCAGAGCTGATACGCTGGTATTTGAGCGAAGTTGTAGTATTGCATTTAAGTCTGCCGAGTGAGTAAAGTATTGCACCATACATGCCCAAACCCCCGTCCCGCGGGCCGAATGTGGCTCTTCTTCTCATGTCTTCTGATGTGAGCCGTGAGGGACAGACAACCAAACCACTCAAGTGACCCACAAAAGATTATCAAATCACTTGAGTGGCCAATGGCACATTTCGAGATCATTTAAGCTGCCAACAGTGCCTATCTATGTCTCTTAAATAAAAGCGCTGAACACCTCCAGTTCCCTCAAGTAATTTGCAAATTTACCATGTGCCACTTAAGCCACAGCGGGGCATTTCCAGATCCCTCAAGTTGCCAGGGGTACGCTTTCAGATCACTCAAGTAGCTCACAACACACTTACACATCATTTAAGTAGCCATCGGCGATGGGTTCGCTTAGCAGCCCGTGAAATTTTTATAAATAATTTTAGTGGCTCTATGCACATTTCCAGATCATTTAGGTGACTCGACGCGCATTTCCAGATCACTTAAATTGCCCGCGGCACACTTCCGGGTCACTCAAGTGGCAACCGATATGTTTTAAAACAAATGAAGTGACCCCCATACTCCCCAAAAATTTCGTCACCCTTATCTTTTAGGTAGTAAATTTCACCCTAAAAATTCGGAGGTGCTTACATAACATACTTAAAAAAAAAAAAAGTGTGTTATTTATGTAATGCTTATTTTCTTATAAAATGTCAAGAACGTGTATTTTTTTGCCCACCCCGTAAATTTTTTATGCTACGTACTCATGTGTATGAAATTCAAACCATTCACACGAAAAAAAACAAAAAAACTACACTTTGAAGCCGGTGCAAGAAACATATTCCAAGGTTTCGGGGAAAAAAATCCCTTCCGATTCCATTAAATGTATTTGAAGCAACGTCCCCACCAAATACCATCACGCGCTTCTCATCAAACTTGAAGCGATGCTTCTCTTTTAGATCTTTCATTAAACGGACGGTACTACGGTTCCTTGTCGATCGAGATTGCGATCAGAGAACCTAATGATCACATCAGAAATGCCGAAGCCATCAGAGCTCCTCCGGATGTTGACGTGCAGCAAAAGCTAATGATAAGACGAGCGCAAGCGACATCGTCATTTCCATCGCCGAAGAATAATCTTGATCTTGTGCCATCGTATCGCCGACGTAAATCTCAAGATCAGTCGAAAAATAAAATGAGAAAAAAAACCCCCCCATAGATATATATATATATGAACACAGTCTCATTTTCGTGATTCCTAGCTTTATGGCCTTCTTATAATGCTTCGAGATTTTCTTAAATTCGTTCGATTTAATGTCTTTCATATCGGGAGAATCTTTAAAAGTGTTTCCCTAACATTTAATGATTCTAGGAATTGCATTTGTCAAAACAATATAATACATACGAAGGGTACTATTATTAACGTAATTTGCATTATGTGTCTATGTACTACAGTACCAAGCTTCCTGGTATAACATTGCCAAGTTGTGTTATTAAATCTAAATGTGCAACATTCAGTTTATATCTAGAGGTGATTATGAAAAAGAATTATACGCTGAAACAAGTAGTTTTTACTTGCGTTTAAATGAATGGCCAGGATGAGACACTTTTGTAGGCTACCAAAATCTCCCATTCTACAAGTGGAAAACAAGAACAAAAAATGATAAAGACCTGCAAATAACTGATGAAGCTAACTAACCAACTAACCGTGTGATGGCACGGTACATAAAGCTGACGAGGTTGAAAATATGAGAAAAGGCTACCATTCATCGTCTTCTCGTTGTGATGAAAACATTGGCACCTCTATTGGTGGGTTCGGGAACTTTGCGGGCCACTAGACACCATCTTTTCAAAAACTGAAAAAGTTGCCCCACGTGACATGGTTATCACGCTTGACGGTACTCCTTGAATATTACTTTGAATTCACGTTTTTGATTTTATCGGCATTTTCATTGTGTGCTTAACACTTTACCGATTCTTGAAGAACACTCGGAGGACCGTGAAAAAAAATTATTTTTGCTTTCTGAAATGAACTTATCGAAACTTTTTCTGCTCACTAGCCGCCATCCTTTCTCATCATTCAGTTCCTACATTGTATTATTACGAAACAATAGCGCGTTTCAATGGAGCTTTTAAAGTCAAATTGATTGTGGACGTCTACGCTCGTCTTTCTCGTTCCCACCCCTGGCAAGAGTTTGCGAGTCTAATGGCGGTTCAAAGGCCATATGGCACCGAGCTGTAACCACTGAAGCTACAAATATGAGAAATTTGCTCAGTATTATACTTTAAAATGTAGACATCCAAGATGAAATTTCTGAAAATTCAACCCCCAAGGGGGAGCATGATAGATTCAAATGCTTTATGGGCGAATCATCGCCTAGTAATTCCCAGGTTACCAAATCCACGCGAGCGAAGCCGCAAGTAATAGCCAGTTTCTTATATACCCATACTCTCTATCTATGCTGTTTCCGGATGTTTGCTTGTAGAGCCGTCTACGACCGTTATGGCCGGTAAAGAGTTAAACTTTTGAGACGTATTATTGTAATTAATACTTGCAGTTTTCACAATTGTCATTAAATATGATTTTACCTCCCTGTAGAAGTTGAATTTAAAATCGAGAGATAAAAAAAGAGACAGAGAAGCGTCTGTGGCGGCGAAAAGTTTCCAGAGCTATGCCAGGTCTGAAGCGTAATCCTATCGGAACATGATACCGCGTATAGTTTTATTTCAAGGATCGTGAGAGCAAGACGGCAAAAAAAAAAGAAAACTCGAGGCATTGATCTTCACTTCACGTTTCTATGATCGATGTCTTCTTATCGAAGAATTGGCGAATTCTTTCCCGGAGATGTCAATAGGGTTCAACGCTCGACTCTGCTGTGTGTACGATATCTTTATTCGATGGGGAATTTCTTTGAACAAGAATTTACTCTCGGTTCTATAAGACACTACAGACCAGCCAAGGGTGAATATTATTCATCCAAGTCTATAATTAAAAGTTATTGGTCTATTCGAAATTTCGTATTAAGGAACAGAAATATAGGTTAGGCAAAAAGGTCCATAACATATTTCCAAAATTAATAAAAAATCATTTAATTCATATAAAAATGTGGTTTGCATATAAAGGATTATCAAGATGTAAAGTTTTGTTTTATTGATAAATCAAAAAATGGTTTAAAATTTAACTTACAGGTGGCGTTGTATCTCAAAAACACTTTATTTTACTCAGAAACAAATAGTATATGTAATGCAGGGGTCGCCCAACTTCTCTCTGTTCGAGGGCCAATGGTCACAAAAACTCGCAAATTTGTCTCTGCCAAAAGTAATGTGGTGAAATACTGGCAATCTAGTCGTTAAACTTCGGCCTCATTCTGGGGACCCAACTTCATCATTGGTTGCTTACCTGGTTGTGTTCCCAGCTCGATGCAATGCGTAAAAAACTGCAGTTTCTTCTGCAAATTATTCAAATACAAAGGCTAGAACAGACAAAATGCCTAAGCTCATAAAGGACAAGGTTGTCGAACATATATCTAAATTATTTTAGGTATATTAGATTATTATATATCAAAAATACAGCAACACAATAAGAGCAATTAAATGATAATGAGCAATAATTATGATAAAGTATAAATATACATAGTGCCCATAAAAAAATTATGGTTGTCTCATCTAAGAATGGATAGCTTCTCAATTTATCCCAATATGTTTATCGTATTTCTATATAAACGTGTCAATTATGTTAGAATTCACGATCCCCGTAGGAAAGATATTCCATTTATTCACAACCCTATTAGAGGAAAACTCCCTGCGACCCCATAACCTGGAATTGCCCCTTACCAATCGATACTGGTGTCCCCTTGTCGAAGCAGTTGATGGACAATGTATTAATAACTCTTGGTCATTTTTACCTATCGCTTTGAAAATTGTAAACACTTCGATCACACACACATCCCCCCCCTATTATTATTATTAGAATTATTTTATTCTATCTATTTATTTATTCTTATTTAATCCAATTTCATCCTTAGTTCGAAATTTTACAGGAAAACATTTTTTCCCCTCATTTTCTGCAATTATCATTTCTTCTTACCCCTGATTTTGCAACCGATGGGAGCTTCGCGGGTCAGATAGACGCTTAAGGAATGATTCAGTCTCTTACTCACTCAAGAGAACTTTTGCATTGGGATAGAAAGCGTGTCAAAAGCCAGTGACGTGGTGGGTAAACACGTGATAATAAGAAAATAAGATTAACTGTAGATTTGAAAGGATAAGATGTGTCCATAAAATTACATGGAGAAATATTTACGGTACATGTGTTCTTATTGCGTGTCATCTTCTTTAAAGAGAATATTGGTATTTTGGTTCGAAAAAGCTTCTGCCTGCACGTCCATGTCAAAATTTAAAGATGAATGCTTCTCTGCTTTCGACAAAAATATTCACCATGTCTGGGTGTGGAACTTCCAGTGCGACTGCACAATATGGACCCGACCATAAAATATAAGACATTTTTGCTATTTGGAATTATTATGGTCTGTGAAATTGTGAGTTGACATCCAATTCACAAATTTTTCATCAGAATGAGCAGAATATCAAATAGGCATTGAGTTGCAAATGCACAGGTCACAATAGGCAACTTACCTAACGAGGTCCCGGAAAAAAAAATTACCATAACAAACTTTATGAGAAATTTTTGTGTTTGAAAAAGGCAGTATGATGAGAACATAGCCAATTACTATCATCATCAGAAAATAATTATGGATCCCCTGAAATCTTTTCAAGGACCTCCAAGGGATCAGTGAACCCCTGATCAAGAACTACTCATCTATGGAACAAGATTTCTAAGGAAATAGTATGGCGGTAAAAATATATTCATGTGATATGAATGTTACCTTACACTGTGGTGTCTGGGTAAAACATATTTATAAAGGTTGCACCCTACTATTTCCATCTTCATATAGTATGTATTATCCACGATTCAGGATCTGTATACTCTGCCGAAAGCTAAATAGCATCTGGTATGAACCATAACGGTATTAATTAAAGTCTGAAAAGGAAAGATTTATCTTAAATTTATTCTTCTCTCTCAATGATGTTGGTTTCATGACAGAATATTAAGAGTTTTAGCCCTACTTTAAACACCTTCAAGTTAAACCACTGACTTCTTCAAGTGTGTACGTGTGTGTGTATATATATACAGGTTCTCTCATAAAAATAATGCTGTTAAAATTAATCTAAGACGGGCTAAAAGTTTAATATAGTGTTGCACGCGAAAAAAAAAAAACAACAAAAAAACATTTCATTTACTTTTATTTTTTGATAGCCGCCTTAATGAACTGCTCCTTCAAGTGATAACAAAAGGAGCGAAAATTTTATAGCGAAGTTTTTGGGAAAATGGCTCCTTTGTTCTTTTTTTGCAGTTTAAGGACTCCTTGAGTAAAGGCCAAGCAATTAAGGGATGGCGCACTTTTTTTTATTTATTGTATCCGTTGGTTATACTTCTTATTTTAGCGTCATATTAATTTTCTCTCTTGTTTTTCTTCCTCATTGTTTATTATATTCTCTTTTCTGTTTTTTTTTTCCTTTGCCTTAATATCACGTCCGCCATGATTTATTTACGAGCTACGGATACCGTGGATAAATTTTGTATTCAGCTTTCTATCTAAAATATAACGGAGGTAAACTGGGTAAACATAAACAATATTTAGTACATTCAGCGTTCATAAAAGTATTGAATGATTTGTCCGAGACTTGTCTGAAATATCTAATTAATCGTATAACTTTTTTTAACAGAATCTTAAGAAGTGCACTTTGATCAAAACAACGTGAATTGTTGTGTACAGGTTGATTCTAAATTCATGGGACAAACTTGAAGAGGTGATATAAAACACCTAAACAAGCATTTTTAATCATGTGGTGGTCCAATAAAATGTGTGGTGGAATTGCAATAGTAAAAAACGGTAGAGGGTGTTTCTAGAGAGTGCTCAACAGCACTTCACCAAAAGCAAATATTGGAGGATGCATATGCACCTTCGGATTTGAAGGGATTTCGTTTTTTATTGGTGCAAGGACCATCAAAGTTATGCTGCGCCAAACGATGATCAAGCAGTACGATGAGCTGTGATAGAATTAGCGTTACCCAAGAGGAATCATGAGAAGACATACAAAATTAAAATACCCTGAACCCTCGAATGCTTGATTGAAATTGTTGCTGCAAATCAGTCAGTAAAAAATGATATTTCTCTCTGGTGAAGTGCTGTTGTCCACTCTCTGAAAAGGCCCTCTACCGCCTTTGCTATAGCCATGATTCGATCGTACATTCTATGATTAAAAATGCTTGTTTAGGAGTCTGATATCATTTCTTAAAGTTTGTCCCATGAATTTCGAATCACCGTATCGTTTGGAATGGTTTTATTAAGATACAAAATACCTTCTTTAAATTGTTCCCCTTTTTAGAATCTATTTATGTACTAGAAACTATCCCAATCTATCGAATTCCTGATTCGAAACGTGTAGTATAGATTTCTGAAAACTTGAGGTAGTTCTGCAGCCTCAGAATGGATCTGAATAACTAAATGTTGGGCTTATGTGGTCTGGTTGTAGAGATAATTTTCTTCTGCTTAGTTGGATGAAGGAAAATATATCAACTGGATGTAACCTTAAACGTGTGCAATATTTCAAAGGCCTAGAAAATTATGCAGTCGATGGCAATGATAACGTCAGTTCTTTGGCTAAGTATAGAAAATATTGTAGTCCAGAAGCCTCATCGATTTATCATCCAGATAAATGACTAATTAATGGAGAAAGGCTTGGCAGTGCCTTCAGAATCCTGTATACAAAATTCCACATTCACTTCGTAACCTAGCTGTCGCATTATTTCGTCCCTTGATCCAACAAGCCTGACGTCACCCTTTTACTCACGCGTGTTTGGTAACCCATATGGATGATTTACAGCTCAATTAGCAGTGATATATCTCCGAAACATATATTTGTTAACATTTTGTCAAACCACAGTAAAATAATATGAATGGATTTAGTTTAACATCCAATTCATCCAGCACCCTTCCCATATTTTTTTTCTGACTTCAAACCACGCGCGTTCCCTTATCAGTTTTAAATTGATGTCTATTTTGGAATTATTGATTTGCATGTCACTAACACTAGAGAAAAGAGCGAGAGAGAAAGGAACAAATTTTGAAGTACACGAAAAGAAATTGGGCATCCTATTCATAGGGTCACCATTGAAACGTCACGATGATGAAAGGAAAAGGATAGATAGAATATAAGTATATTCTTCTGCTACTCTCGGGCGAGAATCTCACCCTTGTAAGGGAAGCGGTTAATATTCATCTCAACTTTTGTGTCAGTGGTTTTCGAATATCTACGTAATGTGAACTTCCGAACGTGTAAAACATATTTGTGAGCTCAGAAAAGTCCTGTGAAGATTTCTAATACTCGAGAGAGCTGATAAAATAAATAAAAATCCTTGCTCCATGTGCATCGGAATGCTTTTCTCTACTTTCGAGCTCGCCACGGCTCGGCCTAAAGCCAATAATTAAAATTTGCAAACCTTGGTTGTGAAATACTTCTGAATTTTTTTCGTACGCGTAATCGGCTATTTTCGCTTTTTTATATGAAAACATTGTCCAAACATGAACCAAAATTATAATCGAATTTTTTTTAACTTCATAGCTATAATAGGAACACCTAACTGTATTTTATAACGACATTGCTGGAAAATGAATTCCTTACACACACATACACAATTTAAATAGCCTTCTGGGTATCTCAAAAAATATTTTTTTAACTTTATTTTCTTTCTTATGGTTAAAATCACGAATTCTGCGGAGTTATTCCGGAATTTTTCTTTTCTTAATCTGCATGAAAAATGTTAATAATAAATGAAACGTAGCAGATGCCAATACAATAGCTAGTTTATGCAAAAACAAATTCGGGGGCATTTTATTCTACATCAATCATTCTCGGGTTAAAGCTTGTTCAAGTCCAGGTACAATACACATTAATTTCACCAAAAAATTGGCTTTCTTTGTTATTTTATTTATATAAGATAGAACTTTTTTTTTATGAAAAAATAGAGGGAATTACAATATTTTACGAACGGTTTCGACATCTTTATTTCTGCCAAGTAATCATTAAGACGACTTATTGACTATATGTCATGATACAGCCAATAAGAAAGAAAAAAGGATTGAAATTGACATGATCAAATGTGTATCTGTCGACTTATGAACTCTCACGGAAACCAATATTTAAGAAAGGCTTCAGGGAGGAAAAAACTGAATTCCGCTTTTTTAAGTACTTCCTATTTTCCAATTTCAACAACAAAAAAAATTCTCAAGTAAACAATATTTTTAAGAAAAAAATCTAAAAAAAATTGAGTCTTTGTGAATCGAGCAGCTCACCTTTCTTGAACAATCCAGAAAAAGAAAAAAATATATACTTACGTACATTAAGTCGATCGACTGAGAATCAGCTGAAACAGCTGAATAAAGCCGACTCCATAAGGAAGAAGTTAACATTTACATTTACAAAAAAAAAAAAATCTAAGAGATTTTCATCGATTTCAAATTTAGTTTTTTCCCCCTTTTCATCTAAAAAAGAGATGGGAAGGGTGGGACAGAAATTTATTCAGGTATGCAAATGTTATCCCGAAGGCATTAATATCGAATTGGAAATGAATATCAATTTGTTCGAAAAAAAAGACAATTTTAAAATTGGAAAAATGATTTCCGACGTTGTATGGGGAGAAGGGGGTAATCATATCGTAATGATGACAACTAAAAACTTTAAAATTTAATTCTCAGATTACCATAATATCAGGAAAAAAATGACAGTAATTTTCTTGTCTCACGTGAACTCTTTGAGTAATGATATGTTTATGGGAAATGACATACAAATTATTATTTTTCTCTTTTCCACGTTATTATCAAGCAGATTCCTAGGGTTGATTTCTTGCAACATTTTATGGATATGAATTAAGAATAATTGAATTTTCAGGTAAATTTACTATTCGATTGAACGTTTGAAAGGAAAAAAAACTTTACAAATTAGAATATTCAGCTGAATTGTATCAAACTTCATGTATAAAATGTGTACCTAAATTCATAAGGTTGTATAGATGAATAAACGTAAACAGCAAGCCATAATTGGTAATTCGGGGTTCTGATGGGTAGTAATAACCCATTAAGCTCCCTTCATCATTACTCTGCCGATTCCCATAGCAGTAGTGCACTTTCATGACGACTATAAACATTAAGTCGGTGAATACGTAGGGGTTCACCTATAACACCCAAAAGGGCTCTTTTTTTTCAAGGAAAAATAACATAATCACACTGATCAATCAGACCAGTAGATGGAGTAGTCCTCAGGGGAACATGAATTGAATAAAATGCGTTTAAATATGATTAAATGCGATTAAATATGGTTAAATATGACTAAATGTTTGTACAGTCTCCACTATCTACACTAACCGGGATCAAAACCGACTAAGACTGCTGCACACCTGTTTGCCATGGATGCGATGAGGTTATCGATCAGACTTTGGGGAATATTGTTCCACTCCTCAAGAAGTGCAATCTGCAAGTCTCGGACAGTAACAGACGGCCTTGGTCGCGCAGCAATGCGGATTCAGGTCAGGAGAGCACGCTGGCCATTCCATACGCAGTATTGCTTCAGCTTTAAATTATGGATGATTCATTTTGTTACTTATCGGTATACATCTTTGCGTAATTTTGTTAAAACCATGTGCTCCCCTAATTGTTTTGAGCAGTGTAGTTTGGTGGTGGTCGAGTGCTTGCTTCGGAAGCCGTGTTGTTCTGGACCAATGATGTTGTGATCTTCAGTGTATTTGTGAATCCGTGCAGACACAACTCTCTCGAACAACTTTCTCAGAGAGCTAAGAAATTGGGCGCCAATATTCTGAGGATAATGTAAGTCTTGCCCAGGTTATTCGGTCTTGTATAATGTAATGTTAATTTACTTTTTTCTCATAATAACCGATTCAAACGAACAAACATTTTTTTACAGAATAATTTTTTATTTGGATAATTACGGATAATTTGAAATATTTTTCGATTATTATTTATTCATATCCAAATCGCTATTATTAGTTTTTTATTATTCTTAATTTTACTGATTCTTCGTTAATTAGGGAAAAAATTTCAAATCCAAAATTTTACAGAGGTATCGAACAAATTAATAACAAGAAGTATTGATTATATAATAGTGCAATAGTTACAAGAAAATTTACCAATAGAAAATTCCTTATTTTCAATAAAAGGAATTGTAGGGGATATATAGGGTGTGTGAAAAGTCCTGGACACATTTCAAAAATCGAAAACAAATCAACCAGTCGACACGATAAGGTACCTTACGATTCGCACTAAAATGTTTAAAAGGGTGTAGAGTTTTTCTTTTTAGTAATAAATCAAAAATTCACACATACATGACGTCATATAAGGAAAAAGTTGACATACATAAAATACAACCCAACAGTTTATAATTAATGTTTGCAACGCTTTGTGTTGCATCAAACTGCCACATAAATGTGCTCAATATGAGCAAATTCTGTTGCTCGGGCTGCATCTAAACAATACTCAATTTCAACCCACGTATCTAGAATCCTCGGGTCTAAATCTGGTGCCCGAGATGTTGTAAAACTTTCTTTGAACTGTAATCACCTAATATCATATTTTGTTTCGAAATACCAAACTACTAGATTCGATCTGTCATTGGATGATGCCATTTTTAGAACGACGGTATTGGGAGGCAATATTTTCAGATCGCATTCTAATGTTCTGAGCAACTAGCGACAAACAATCATGCCGAAATGCAGAAACTCTCATTTCTTCATCCCGAAAAATAAGTCTTGCAAATGTTGTTGATCTATTCCGCTATCTTGTGTTTAGTTTTTCGCGACACAGCGTCAGCTCTGAGTCAAGTTTTGAACTATTCTGTAATTCACATAAGAAAAACAACAACTCTACGCCATGAAAAGTATTTTAGAGTAAAACGTACTTTTCTGTGAATTGGTTGATTTTTTTTATTAATTTTTAATATCTGCCATGGACTTTTGGCTCACCATGTATTACGTACGAGGTTTGTTTGCTGCTCCCTGGATTGCCGAAATGAGAGGGGGTTTTAAGTACCCGAGGTATTTTGGGACTGTACTTACAATTGAAGTGCATCAAGTTGGATGAGATATGTATTTCGTCCTTGCCACTGTAAAGGTTTCTTCAATTGAAAGCATATTACATAAACACAATGAAATGCAACTAATTAATACATACAAACAAAATTCTAACCTTAAAAACTGCTCTAATGGCACACTTAAAAATTATAAGAATGATAATAAGCACCATAAATAGTAAAATAAACAAGAAAAAGATTTTCCATCAGTTAAAATTCAACTATTCTACTGTTGAAAAATAAACGTTCCCACAAACTTGCTTTCAACGTCATCCTCTCACACAACCATGAACATTCACTAGTTTTGTATTGCTCAAATATAACTTTTCTGATGCCCCTGTTCGTTGCCGATGACGGAATTAATACTTTGCTCGTTCTCGCCGAGCGGAAAGTACTTTCACTCGCAATCACGTCTACAAAATAGAAACGATTCATGGCAGAGCGACCGCTCGAAACGCATCTGTTGTTTTCAGACCTGACTTGGGAATAGTATTTGCTTCTAACAAAGATGGAAACCGTTGAGTGTATATGTGTATGATATAATATACTAATGATGGAGGAAGGCAGGGAACGTTTTGGTTGTATGAACGGGATTTCCACTAACTTGTGCACGTGAACCACTTCCGAGTTGAAATTCATTGGTCGAATGACTTCCCTCGCTGAGCTAAAGCGAGGAGTGATGTAAACTTGCACAATTCGAGAAAGATATCATCTCGACGTTTTCTGATGAACTCAAGCCGGTCAAAACATACGCTATATATGACCGGACTCTTCGGAAAGAGTAGCTGTGGAAATGAGTCTGTCCGGATTATTAGTCGAACCTGGGAAGAGTTTGAGTCTAAAACAGTTTCACACACGAAATAATAAAAAGTAATAGATTGTAACTTCGAATGGCAGTCACTTCTGAAGGTACCCCCGTACTCCCCCCCCCCCACATTTGAAAAGGTCTCTACGCAGAGACTAGACAGACCTTCAACACAATACTCATATGAAAATTCAGACATTTGCCATTTTAGCTTTAAAATGTGGAAGACAGATGACAACACCAGTATAACACGAAAGGGCGCCCTAGTGGTCCACCGATATATGACATCTTCATTGATGACAAAACTCAATCGGTAGTGAATTGCTGTGTGGCTATATGATTGGAGTTGGTGTGCGGTAAAGTGGTAGTAATATAACATTAAACAAGCTTACAAGTCTGACAACTTAAATACGTTAGTGCCACCCATATGCGCGCGCACACACACAACACGTTCCTGAATGTATCAGTTCGCTAGAAATTCTCCAGAAGAGTATTAACAAAGTGAGTATACGGTTAAATGGTAGTAGTCGTTTCTGAAATGTTAAGCCTAACGTGAAAAATTAACTACGAATGACTGCACTGATATGTCTATGCTTGCACCAGGATTTATACCATATCCCAGATGGCTTAAGGTGCAAGTCTCTACGCATAGTATTCAAGTCTTTATGTCCCTACAATGATGACCCGCATGAAGGCTACTACACACTTAACTGCAATCTTGGCAGGAATGAATGTTCAATGTTTTTGTGAAAACATACCCAATTTGTGTTTCAAAAGCCACCACATGACACAAATATTTTTGCAAATGAACTGATTTATGCTTGGAATATGTCGACATCGGGCAATGATGAGATTGCTTTGGTGCTTTTTTTCCCTTGTGTGCGGAAGAAAAACGTTAGCAAAATGTCAAAGCAGTGCAGAGGTCACTGAAGAGTGAACATTGGTATAAGCTTGAATAAGCTAACTGCATGGCACATACTTCTAGTTTCATTTGCGCAAGCGTGACCTCTACAAGAATGCATAATCAAAATTCATTCAATCTTCAATCGGCTTGTACAGCCGAAATGCTAGCGCAAAATGTTCCTACAGACGTTAACCGTGGTTGTACAAAAACATGGAACATGCATGGTTGTCATGCTTGCAGTGACGTGTGTTTCCACTTCAAAGCACCACACACATCGATCCCGAATAAACTGATAAAGTCTCCTTTCTCAAGTGTAGCCATTGGTCCATAATCGGTCTTTATTTGTCTCTCCTGGAAAAATAATTTGTTTTAAGCAAGTAAAAATCAAGTTACCCGAGAAATTCAGATATTAGCGAGTAATCACGTGATTTGTGGTTTTACTATCTGAACACCTGATGGATGGCAACAGATCAAAAGGTTTTTCGACCTGGTACGCATTTTAGTTCCGCGTATACCAACACGTAAATTGGCATCACCCTGAAACTCCTCGAAGATGATGAGTTAAAATTTCACTGGATTTATGCATAATCTCTTAGTGGTAACCAAGAACATCCTTCTTGAGTAGAAGCGGCATACATCACACAATTTTTCCACCAAATGACGACGGTAAATTGCTAACTTCGAAAATATGCGATATATACTTTTCGAGCTAATTGGGGTTAATTATATCTGAAATCTCAGATCTTTTATGAGAATCCATAAAGAAAATACTTCGCCTTAATGCATGTGTATATATCTAGGTATATATATAATAATATTTTTGACATTGAACATCCATAACGACGATACTCTTACCACATTATATCTAATTAGTTCATATTTAGAGCTGGAAATCAAATCTGTTCAGGAAGAGAATGTGATTAATGTGTTTTTACAATTTTAAAACATCAATTAGTAAATTCCTCGACGAACCACTAGAATATATTTAGTATAACTAATTAAATCACACTGAAATTTGAAACTAATTAAAACGTAATGAAATTTGTTTATATTATTATAGGAATTTCCGAAATTAAATTCTAATAAATAAACTGTATTATGATTATATGCTTTGTATTAACTTATGTTTGACCTGTATTTCGTTTTCTCTAGCATCTGGAGGAAAACCCGAATTTCTTGAGGAATTCCTTTGCATCCATAAACAATAAGAAAATTATTTTTCAAAAAAGAAATAAAATAAGTTTAGAATATCGGTAGGAATTTTTAAAATGAAAAGTTGTATGTATCCCCTATTACGCAGTATAAGTTTTATAATGATTTATCATTGGCTTGTATTGGTTTTCGCTACCATATGGAGAAAATGTCGAATTTACTTTTAGGAAATGTCCTTGCAAAAAAATCTATAATCAATAAAATAAAATGCCTTTCCGTAAAAAAAATTAGTTTGTAATATCAGTAGCAATTATTATATAAAATGAAACTTTAATAAATAGCGCTTACTGTATAAGCTTTGTAATAATTCGTCATCGACGTGTATCTCTTTGCTAACATCTGGAAAAAATATCGAATTTACTTTTGAGAAATTTCTTTGCATATTATCCATAGAATATAAATTATAATTATTTTCTTTAAAGAGTGAAATTATAGGTGTGTGTGTTATAATATCAGTAGGAATTTATAAAATGAAACATCTTATATATAAAAACACTCTGTTTTTTTTTCAGCTTTATAGTAATTGAATCGTTCAGCGGAACAACGGTCTATGATGCACGAAATCGGTATTTGACTGAACAACGTTCCATATAGCTCTTGTTTGACGTTTCTCAAGTCAGTTCTTGCAGAAACCAACGGAGTCGGCTGAAGTTAGTTTTCTGTGGTACTTTTCTTTCCCACGTCGAGACGCAAATGCGGGCCGATCTGCCAGTTGAAAAGTCTCTCCACAGAGAGCAACAGGCCTACAACGACGCAATTATCCAAAAACATTACACTTCACTCACAGTTACAAAAACTGATGACAGATGGCGGGACTACATATAACAAGTAATACGCAAAAACCAACTTCACGTTAGGTTCACGAGTACACGCACATTTCAATTTGTACCAAGTTCCGCAGAAAAATCTGGACGAAGTGGATGCGTGGTTTTAGTAGCAGTAGAAACCAAACGAATAACGTTGCTATGATACTTTTATTTACACAGCTGTAATATAGGCAAAAAAACAGTGTTTCCCTAATTCAAGGATGACTTTGTCTCCTTTAAAGTTTGAAGAAGAAAAAATGATGCATAAACTGTTGCTCGACTGAACGCTTCAATTCATCATTCGCTTCTACCGTTTGCTGTAGCACCTGAAAAAAATCTTGAATTTGTTTTCTTGAAAATTTCTTCGCAAAAAATTCATAGAAAATAAAAAAATTCTTTTCCGTAGAGAGTAAAATTAATTTATAATATATGTAGGAATTTTTTGAAATAAAATTTCAAAAAATCACTCGTATTTTGTAAGCCCTATTCATACATAATAATACATTTAGTATTATGTATGAATAAAATGTGTGATATTTATAACTTGTATCATTTTCTCTAGCAATCTGGAAAAAACCTGGAGTATCTTCTCAAGAAATTTCTTTGCAAAAATCCAGAGTCAATATGGAAGTTCTTTTATGTAAATAATAAAACTTGTCGATACGCAGTATCAATAAGAATTGCTAAAATGAAATTTTAGTAGATAATTAATATTATGTAACAATGCTGTATAAAACAATGTTATCATTTACTTGCATCGTTTTCTCTAGAATCTGAAAAAAATGTATAATTTCTTTTTTTGGAAATTTCTTTGCGGAAAATCCATGGACACAAAGAAAAGTCTTCTACGTAAATAATAAAATTAGTTTATAATATCAGTAGGTAAACTATCAAAAATAAACTTTAATAAATATAATCCGCATTATATACACTTTATATAACAATTTATCATTGACTTGTAAAGTTACAGACAAAAAGAGAACATTCTTTCCCGTAATGAATATTATCAATAGGAATTTCAAAACTTTATACATAATCCGTATTATACCGGGTGGACGAGAAGTCCCTGATTAAAAATTAATAACGAATCGATCAATTGCCATAAGAAGGTGCTCTGTTTGCACTAAAATACTTATCATGGCCGAGAGTTTGGGTTTGTGTGCGTTTTTTGATGAATTTAAAGATTAATTTTTGATGGATAGGGTTCAAATTTTACTCACAGTCGTATAATTAATGTTTATGACAATTTGCGTTGCATAAAACTAATATATTTCAACATGAGTACTCTGTCACCCGTTTAAATGTAGCACGAGCTTAAAAACGGTGCTCATGTTGAAATATGGTAGTTTTACGTAACGTAAATTGTCATAAACATTAATTATACCCTGTTCATTTTGTATTTTATGTGTTATGTCGAGTTATTAGTTTTATAGCGCCACCTTTGAGTGAAAATTTGAATTTTTCAAATTTTTCAAAATAAAGTGTAGGCTATGATAAGCGTTTTTGTTCAAACAGCACCTTTTTATTTCAACTGGTTCATTTACTAATTTTTATAATGTGTCATTATAACAATTCATCAAACTGACTTATATCGTTTTTTCTAACTTCTGGGAAAAGTCTCGAATTTTTTTTTTTAAAGGGATTTCTTTTCAAAAAAATCCATAGAAAATAGGAAAATTCTTTTTCGTAAGGAATAAAATTGGTTCAGAACTTTGTACTTATATTATACAATGTGACTTTAATAAATAACCCGTATTATGTAATCTTGATAACAATTTATCATTGAGTTGTTTCGTTTTCTATAAGTGGAAAAAATATCGAATTTCTTTTCAGAGAAATTCCTTTGCAAAAGATCCGTAAACAATAAGAAAATTCTTTTCCGTATAAAACAAGAACTTTTCTGTTCTATTGCAAGTCCATACATCTTATATCCATCTTTTTTCGTATTCATATCTCAAGTGCATACGCATATATATCGTCTTATATCCAAGAAAAGAAATCAATGGGCTCCGAACCAAAAAATAAAATCACAGGAGTATCGATATTCTTCTCTATTATCCGTATGGGGATAGACTTGTATAATTCCTTCTCTTCCGAGGTAAAGTTAAAAAAAGGGAAACCGCACCGAGTTTCGCTTTGATGGAATACAATGATCGTGTAGATGCCGCAATACACAAGACTCCATAAACCGAGACAACCACAAAGCATTGGAGGAAAGAAAAAGCTTATTCGGTCTCGCGACTAAAGATGGCCACCGAAATGGTTTATATCATAAATCCGAACAGGTTCAGACTTCGTTCCATAAAGTACCTCATCTTCCTGCTTTAAATTTCAAAACCTTCACCTTTAGAGGAAAGTTCAGAACAGCAACGGAATACATTTCCTAAGCAATCTGCGGCTGCAATAAAGAAATAAAATTTCCATACTATTTCCATTTGCGGAATGTAGTCATGCGAACAAGAGAGTTTATGCGTTTGCTGAGAGATAGAGAGAGAACCTTGTCTTATAATATAGTCTTTTCCCATCATCCCTCTACCTTTCTTCTCTTTCTACGCCCGCTTGTATTCGTTTTCTAAAGTCTGCGGTCACAGTGTAGCGTATTTCTGAATAGTTGTTGTAATGCCACTTTGACTTGCATATTTACTGACACCGAGAAGAAGGATTCTCTTCTACTGAGTAGAATCACCATGATGTGAATGGAATAAACCGACCGAATGCGTATTTTGATGCAATCTCAATATTTTATTTCCCAGTTGTCCAAATTCGGTTTTCGTCTGGTAATATTTCGAGATATTATATATACAAGTATATATATATCTCCAAAGCGCGATTTGTTCTAATTGAGTTTCTCTTCTGCCCATCTTACAATAAATTGGTTCGATTTTTTCCCTAATTTTTTCCTCTTAATATTAACTATAGATAACTTTTCAAATACCATTTTATAAAAGACCTTCTTGAGATAATAATTTTCTGAAACAATGTTTTATACTCTGCAGCTTTGAAACTTTTGGCTCTCATATTAATTACAGTGACAATAGGAGTGATTTTTTATTTTATTTTATACGACAGGTATCTCTTGAATGCATTTCTTATTTCTGTCTTTATTTCTTTGGCAGGTACAGTAAAACTACTTGAAAGCATCCACATAAGGTGTTTTTGCCGCGCCGAGATGTTGCAGTGACTATCGTCACTGGCTTTTAGTCCGCTAGTTATCAAACCCATTTGCTCACCAATAATCTGTTAATCAAGATGACTCGCTCCGATGGATACTTTATATTTCACAATAATATATATTTTTTTTTTTTTTGCATCCTGTGTATATAGTATGATAAGATAACAGATGAGATGACGTGGTCTCCCCGCCTATTTTGCTTTTAAAATATACCTCCATCCTAATATACGTACATTGATCCATCTTAGTGAAACCCAGAAGCTTTTCTTCAACTCCCAACCCCATTTCGTCTGTAATCACCACAAAATTTGTAAATCGTGACAGTACCCAATTGTCAGGGGAAAATATATTGTAAAAATTTGTATTTTTTTTACTTCTTTTTTGACACAAAATAAAGTGTTCCAGACTCAGTTACGAAGTTGGGCTGGAAGAGATCTTCCAAGTCCAATGGCAAATTTCTGGCGTTCATTCAGTGATTTGTAACACAAAAGGCTTCATGACGACTGAACTGACGAACAATAATGAACGGTAAGTGTTGGGGTGAAAGACTCGACGCGAATGGCAAACCAAACTCCGCATTTGTTATGGATAGCGCACCAGACCGTTAGAAGTAAACTATCAAAGCCAGTTTCAAAGAAGTGGCTTCAGGATGGAGAATCAGAATTCATGAAATACGGGAACAGCCATAGTGAATCGTATTCCATGATTGCATGGAGGTAAAGATTGCATGGAATAATACTTAACGGGAGTTCATAAAGAACTTATTTATTGCGCGTGCCCTCACGTAAGAAGCACTAGCAAGATGTTAGTATTTTAGAGGTGTTTACATAAAAGGAAATGTTTCAGGAAAAAGTTACGTACTCCAATTCATCTATACGGCCCTTAAGTACCATTTGTCGTGTGTAGTAAAAAATGCTTATGCAGGCATGTAAAAGAAAAAAAAATCTGAACCATCACGATCACCTCATAGCTGCACAACGTTCAATATAAAAATTGGAAATACTTCATACTATATATATATATATATATATATATATATATATATACTATATATACTCTTGAAGTATACTATGGATCAGTCCTGTCATTTAAACTTTTTGCGATAGGGGGGGGGGGGTCCAAAGAACATAACATATACTCAATATGTGTGTATGTTACTGTGAATGCCCGAAATTGGTCAATTCTTGAAGGGGCCGGCCACTTCATGAATTGACAAATATTTCGACAGTTAGCATTAACATATATATTTCACCTTGTTTGTTCATTTCTATTATATTTTTAAAGCAGCGAGCAGGAACTCTGGCCTCCCCCAAATGACGGGCCTACTATGAATTACCGACTGTACTGTTGAATTAATTTCGTTTTCACATGATTTTCACTGGAAAAAATGAAGTTACCATATAAGTGTTTTAAGATTTTGAAATATTTTCCGAAGTTTATTTTGCTGAATTCTTTTTCTTTGCGCCCATGATATCCATACCATTCTTGAAAAACAAATCTCCCGAAATTCTCAAATATCGCTGAACTACATGAGCTGATAAGGAATATATGATTCGATATTGAATTTGATGGCATTGGTATAGATATAAATGACAAACACATTTTTCTTCTTTTACCTTCCAACGGAAAACACACTTTTGCAATGATACCCATGCATTTCAAACAATTGAATAACGTATGGCATGAGAATAATGTATGTATGTGTTCATATACATCACAATACCACTTGGAGAAAAGATGAGCTAGGGAAAAAAAGAAGTGATAAAAGAGTGGGAAATAATATTTTCAATTTATGGAACAATAAGAGAAACCGAAAAAGGAGGCATTTCATCGTCATTGCAGTGCTCGTCATCAATCACGAGAGTCTTCTTGTATCGTTCGTCTTCTTCTTCGTCTTTTCTCATCGACCAAATGCGAACTTCCATTTTTCTTCATTTTCTCGGTCCGGGAACGCTAGTGAAAGCGATAAGCTATGAGTTCCTGTCTACTCTTTGGAATCATCATCGTCCTGGACAACGGACAAGAACGAGCGGAAGATGGGGGGATGCAGCAGCCATAAGAGCAAAATAAAAGGAGGACTCTCACCCACTTCCCTCGAGCATTTTGTGGACATACATATACATTTATACTACACTATATACAGTATATATAAGGCGATAGCTATTTTCATCCCTCTTGGAAATAGCGATGTGATGATCCGAAACTGCGGAATGAGCTGGAAGCTCTCTGGATGGAGGGTCCTTGACCTTGCGGGAACCTGGGACTTACTTCATCGACTTGATATTTCTTCCGTCCTCCCCTCCGTTCCGTATTTCCGGAATTTAAGATGTACTGTCTCAGAATAGTGGAACTATATGAAAATTTGTGGGTGGATATTTCCACCGTAGAGTCTCTCTCTTCTTAGTTTATTGCCACATATTTTAAGATAGAACCAGACATTCGAGAAGGAGAGTTGGATTTATATTTCAAGATAAGATACATTGTTAATAGTTAAATTTCGATAGTGGTATTTCCCGAATTTTTTTCAAAAGAAATGGAGATTTCTTTTGTACAAAGTGGAAATATTTTTTTTCCACTTGTTTTCCTAACGAATCAAAGTTTTTGAAGATGAAGATTAGAAATTCTTTAACAATTTAGACCCCAAAACAATGTGCGAATTCACGACTGGAGACACTTTGGTGATTTGATATATCTTTTAATTTATGATCTTTAAATTAGAAGGGACCACACAGTCTGCGAATGGGGGCTAACAATTTTACTGGAAACCAAGAACCCATAGATACCCAGTGTTTCTTTCGGAAATTACAGAATTCATTTTGATATTGCTTTTTGGGGATTCAGTGCAAAATTAATTATATTGATATACCATATATTCCTGCGTGTACTCCGCAGATGCGAATTTCGCTACAGAGAGAAAGAATTATTATCGTATATTCCGCAGCGGCGTATAATCCGTATGTGAAAATTTCATTCATCAATAATGAAATCTTTAAAAAATAAAAGGGGTTCTTTTTGTCCTATTGTATTTATTATTTTTCCATCCGTATTATGTACGCAATCTATAAATCTTTAAAAAAGTATTTTTTGCATATTTATTTTTGGAATAATATTTTTTATTCCACTCTCTTTAACACAAAATCGCCAGATAAGACGCATCAGTTTACGTCATATCTACGCCGATGTATGGTGGTGAGCGGGCACAGACAGCCACTGATATGAGCTGTAATTAACGAATTACTTCTTAACCTTACGTTTCTTTCCTTTAAATTGAACACAACTCCCGTCTATCTCCATGAGCAATTTACTACCGAGGGATTTATGCCGGAAATGTATATGTACCTAACAATATGAGTGTGAATCTAGTGTTATGTGAGAATTTTGGTGCTGTCATCTATATTTCAAACTGTAAGTGGGAGGTAACCACCTAAAATTCGTATCATTATAGGTTTGTTGCTCTCTGTGTTGAAACTTTTTTTTAAAAGGGGAGATCAGCTTATATATATATATATATATACTTGAAGTTCGGAACTACTACTTATTCCAAAAAATTCATCTCGTAAACATTCGTATTGGGGGAATTTCTAGCGAATTGGTACATGCGGGAACGTACATTATGCATGTATACGCAAAGCTTTAAGGTATTTATGTTGTCATAGTTGTAATAGTTTCGTGTTCTACTAGTGATGCCACCTGACTTCCATATTTTGAAATGAAAATCGCAAATACCAGCATTTTCAGGTTATGTAAGTAACGCGTGTTGAAGGTCTGCCGAGTTTCTGCGGAGAGATGTTTTTCTAACGGGAAACCGGCTCGCATTCATGCCTGGAAATTGGAAAACTGAAGAAAACTAAGTTGCCAGCAACGGCAAGATTTCTTCATGTACATATTATGAATCTGTTCACGAAAAAGTGCGCGTTCTGTACTGTTAAATAAGACTAGAAAATTCATAATCAGCGGAATCAACATAACTGCTGAGTCAAAGAAATCTATAACTAATTTCTTCTTTACTACAGCGTATAGAAAATGAATTTATTCTAGTTCTAATATTAGACGTAAATATAATAAAAACAAGTAAATCTAAAAAAAAAAAAACACATGGTTACAATAACGTGTGCTATCCCAACGTTATTATTTCGGAATAATATATTTCTCATCTCACTCATTAAAAATACCGCTCTAGGTGTCGTTCAATATCCACATTGAAACATTAACTAATATATTCATGGAGTAAATCATGCTCCACAAAAGCCTTGGAATAAAAGAAAATTACATGATAAAAATAAATAAATTTTATTATGGTAATGCAAACGCGTGTCAATCGATAACTTCGTGTTTTTGTATAGATTCCCTTTTTCCCTAATTGAAAAACTGCATTTCATATTATTGCCGTTTGTGTTATTTCTTCCGAAATTTGCAATGATACAATAATTTACATACGGATATGACGCAAATTATCACAAAAATTCGGGAAGGAAAAAAAAAATGCTGAATATAAAGAAGACAAAGCATCGAATAGATCAGAGAATAAAAGAAAGTCATTTCGTTATAATAATAATTTATCCGCATGTATTCAATCTTTTGAAGCCGAGAGTTTTCGCGATTCTCCGCTAATTACAAGAGGAAAATGTCATTCGCCCAAGAAATCACATGACTAAATCTCGAGGACAAGCTTTAATTAAGAAAGTGCTAATTGGAAAGGCGTTTCGTGACAACGTTTCCTCTCTCTGTTCCAGCGAGGGAGGGATGGCTAAAGTTTTAGGAGGGTCCCTTCCCTCGCCACTTTCATGAAATTATTGCCATTTGTTTCGCTGGGAAATTGATTTATACGCACACGTTTATAGGGGAAAATTCTCTTTGAATTGAGATTATTTACAAACTTTTCTAGCAATTTGTGGTCGCGTGAAATCCATTAGATTCGAGAAGTTTCTCCCTCTTGGTATTTGAAATTGGATCTTCATTGATGGCAGTTAAAAAAAATATAATTATAATTGATTTGATTAATTCAACACTGCGCTTAGATTCGATCTCATTTAGATTTCAAAAAGCGATAACTTTCTCCGATACGTTCATCACAGCGGTATAAAGGCACAATTTTTTGAGGTATTTGCGTACTTTAATAAATATTACTCTAATGCTCTCCGGTCGCGACATACAATGAGTGCCGTTTGTCAAACGAAGAAATAGATAATGAACGATCGACTATTAGATCTCACCAACCCTGGACCCCTTCTGGACAAAACCTTTCATTTCTCTACAGGATACTCAGCGGTAGAATGGCAAGGCCATTATGAAATCTTGATCGTTTCTTCTGAAAAACAGTGAACAAATATACATGTTAATGCTATGCAGGGCCGTAACTAGGATTTTTGCCGCCCGGGGCAAACATTATTTCACCGTCTCCACAACTTTGAAATTCGATAATTTTATAACGATGTTCTTCGTTCCCACCTAAAATTGCCGCCCCCCCCCCAAATTTTGCCACCTGGAGCAGTTGTCCCCATCTAGTTACTGCCCTGTGCTATGGAAAGCTTAGGTTAGCGGGAAATAAAATTTTGAAGGAAAGTAGAATCACATATTGTCAGTTAAGTACTATGTTCTTGTTGTTCAAATTGAAAATTCAATTTTCAAACTTTATTCATAAATACAGAAAATACAGAACGATATAAGCGGGATAAAAATTGCTAAAAAAACCGAGACATGGCTCTTAGTAGCAATCACAATTTTTTTTTTTTTTTTTTTTTGGAATTTTAAACATCAGTTGTAAGGTTTTGATTCAGAATTAGATAAGATAATAATAAATGAGAGAAGGCGAAAAAAAAAAAACCAAGAAGAAACAAAAAGTAAAAAAAGGGGGAACTCGAAAATGACAAAATAAAAAAAATACTTATTGGTGGCATTTTCGGGTAATCTCAAGTGAGTGTTAGAGGGCAATTTTGATTGTTTATCAATATTACCAGTTAGTTGTTAATGAAATGTCATCTTTAGACGGGGAATTACATTTGTTAAACTCAGATGAGTAGTAATTATTTATATTTCGCAATCTTCATTTGTGATCTAATTAATGAAACAACATTTTTGTAAGCTGTTAGTATGAGGTTATCATATGACAATCTTTTAGACTTAAAATAGAGCTTTTGCTTTATTTCTATGAGTTTACTGAGTTCATCAGTAAACCAAGGCATAGATTTACTTTTTTTAGAAGCACGTAAGTAAGATCGAGTATGATTAATTACTATTGTTCCCAGTTTAAGAATAAAGGTAATCTGAAGGTATACCTAAATACTACTAATAATACTACTACTACTAAACCGCACATGTATCTCGTAAATATTCCTATGAAGAACTTTTTATGAATTTGTACATGTCGGAATGTGCATGTATATCATCTGTACCTAACGAGAAGTTTCTTCTGAGGAATGTTTGTGATGCACAGTATAATCAAGAAATGCTGCTATCTGGCTTCTAAATGCGAAAGTAAAAAACTTTGCAGGTGTGTGTGTTGTTGTTGGTTTTTTTTTTTTTTTTTTTTTTTTTTTTGCGTGTTATAGTTGTGAGTGAATTTTTTAAATATTGTTGAAGTAGCTGTTCCGTTCACATGACCCCTTTCTGTGAAAAACATGAACTCCACGTACCTCCTGTGTTAATAAAATGAATGCCCGCGATGCTTGTCTATCACTATGACAACATGTCCGCACAGCGGCATTTAGGAAGTGCTACCCTCTGCACTTCCGGATTTGAAAGTAGACAACTCGGTAGGTTATTTCACTTCTTGCATTTTGCAATGCATACTCCTAAATGTGAGTGATTGGGGGAAGTTGGTGAATGGATGAACAAGCAAGCAATGAGCATGAGAGAGAGCAGAAAATGATCGAGTGTAAGAGCAGGTGAGCGAGTCACTCATGTGGTCACTCATACATACACTCACTTGATCAATCACTCAGTCATTCACTCATGTATTCGCTGCCAATTATGGCCCGAGATAGAATTTAATATTCAATAAATCTCCGGAGACATCAGAGTTCCCATGGGAGAATGTCCTGAAATCATCTTGTGTGATAGAACGTGGGTATCTCTCGGTCACTCACTCACTAGTGATGAATTATTATAGTTGTGTGTGAACTCTTTTTCGGTAAATTTTCACAGCGGTGAATTTTCCTATCGGTGAATTGCGTGGCGGCGAATTATTGGAGATGAATTTTCCTTAAATCATGCCCGTGAATGTGTTGGAGTATTGTAAATCCTTTCACACGTCATAAATTCTCCATCACTGTTTTCCTTCCATATATCAGGTTTTTGAGAAATGTGGACTAGTAAGCCACTGGGGACTTCACTATATCAAGTCAGTGCACTGGTTGCAATTTACGATTAGTCTAAAACTGATGATATTTAGAAGACACCAACGAATAAGGCCTTATTCGTTGGTGTCTTCTAAATATTCTTTGGCAAAGTGGATCAACTCTGCTAAAACTGATGACGCTACTAAAATAACTGAAGTGCTAATGATCTTTTAGTATTGGATTGTTTATGTTGAAAATATTCTGTCGGTAACTCTGGCTTTAACAATTTCTCAATAACACATAAGTGATTTTAGTAACTCTTCATTAAAACTGAGCCACCGTGAGTTACTTCTGCTGGTGGTAGCCGCAAATACAGTCCTGTGAGACTGACTGTGATATTCATAATTGTTTGAATTTGTAAAAGTGACATCTGTTGATCAAGAACAGTTGAGCTGTCGTGTGATCATTGTAACGGACTCAGACGTAAATATTACTCTAAGGAACTTCAAACGAATTGGTGTGCTGTATCCAACGTCTGTTTTTTCCGAAAATAATGCCTGTCATGTGTTTGATGTTTCTCAATCCCGGCATAACTCCGGCTTATCACCATGGGAATATTTTTACCGAATGAGGTGTGTCGGTGTGTACCTTACAGTCTGAATGCGCATTTAGTAAGGCATATGCATTTTTTTTATAGTAATACTGCACGATATAACTATATAACGATATAACCGAGCCACACGATCACACAGCAGCATTAGTAAGTGCTGCATTTGTCTTCCGGATTCAAAAGTAGACAACTTGATGTGGTTGTTTTTGCATTTTGTATTATGCCTACGGATACCTCGAAAATGTCTGTGGGGACACACACTTGGTACGTGAACTTTAGTTTAAATGTCCTGGTCTAAGACACGATCGAAGCACATACGCTGGTATCTTCAAAAAAAATTGAAGTTTCCCAGGTGGTTTCAAAGAACCACAAAAAATCCGTTTCGTCTTTTGTCATTTAGAAGGTATTGCAACTTTCTTTATACTCGAAATCCTGACATAATAACCCAGGCCTGAAAAGTAAGAAGTATATTCCAGGTGAAAACATGCTCGTATCTTTCGTGTCTTACTTCATAATTGCTACGGATACACGAAACTCTGATAGAAATCCTACTCCTATCTCGCTCATTTTATACGAATACTCAGATTTTTTCCCACTGTCCCTGAATGCTGTTTATCGAATTATATATATTTATACGCTGTAGGGCGAAGCGAAATCAAATATATTCTGTTATAAACCAATAGTTTATAAAACGATTTGCATAATCATATAAAACGCAATGAAATTTAAATAAGAGAAATGTTTGATGTTCTACTCGCTGGAGTTTGAAATTCGGTTAGGTTATATCGCAAACATTACATGGCGCTATGCGCATAAATTTACGTTATTTCGGAAAATTTTATTTGTGTTATTTACAGTCGAATAATATTACCAGCAATAAAATATTTTTTTAGCCGTCATGTTTGTAGTTTTTGAGCCGTATGAAAGGCATTTAGTGTGAGGACTGGCTTTCGTCTCCTGTGTTTTTCACGATCTAACTCAAACGACATTTTCCCCCATACATGTTACTTAAATGTGATAAATCGGTAATTACACATAATAACTTGTTACGTATTAAGTGTAATCACTATTCGAATCCTTAAGCTTGATAATTTATCACTTTTTACGATTATTATGCTTAATACCCACGCGTCGTTGGTAAACTGGATAAATAAAAAGTATTATTTTGCCATCGATTATGCATAGTTTACCGAAGAGTGTGTTTTGTAAGATTGACAAATGCTAAAAAAATTATCACTTTTACTTGTGATTACGCATAAAACCCCATCGTACCTGACAAGTTTGATAAATACTAGAAATTTATTGCTATTAACGCAAATTTTTGCCTAAAACGTCTAAAAATGAAAAAAACAAACTCTTTTCATTGAAATTCGTTGGGTCGAGGTCAAATCCTAAAATCCGTTAAAATCCTGCCTCAGAAGTACGGTCATCCGAATTATAAATCTTATCTCGACAATGGGAACTGATTTATCATGTTTAACAATACGGAATGGCGATTATGCGTATTTCCCCAGTCATGAATTTACTACGATTTAACATGTTTAACATAGATGCTTGGGTGTTATGCATAATAGCCGTGAAAGTAATAAATTTTGAGACATTTATCATCCAAAATGGTCGGTGATTACGCATGATAACAGGCGCGAAGAGGATAAATCCAGTTAGTATGCATAATTACTAGATCAACTCATAATAACCTGACACTTATGCATAATACCTGGATTTATCACTTTCGCTCTAGAGCATAGTGTCCCAAACTTTGTATATTCCATCGCCCCCCTTCTTCAGAAATATTTTTCTCTTATCGCCCCAACTCAAATGAAACCATAGGAGCCTATGTTTTATCTGTGCTCTTATTACCCCTCTGAACCATTCTATCAGTCACCGGGGGCCGATATTGCCCACTTTGGGAAACACTGGAGGTACACACATGTGCACCTTCATTTTCAAGGTTTTAAGTGATTTTTAATGATTGTTTTTTTAAGTTCAGACCAGAGATGCACATACGTGTACCTAACTCAAATGGTTTTAGAGAAAATATTGACCTATTATTAAATTTATCAATAATATTTTTAACGAGATTTTGATATAAAATGAGCACAAATCAATCAAAAATAATAATAGTCAGTTCTGGTTAAGGTGTGAAAAGGTTATCACGTGTACCGTGACATATACGTATCAAGATTTTTCTAGAATGGTTTTCTGTCTTTCTCCACTCCTCAAAGATGCTACTGCTGAACTACAAATGAACCTCGCATCACTCATACTCGCACACGAAATCTGAAATGACAGAATAACCGTGAATATTCATTTACGAACCATCTCGCCCCTAGAGGACAAGTATACTAACACTACTCCGACCTAGGTAGCGCCCGTTCTGGACGACGTATTCCATTGAAACTTGGTATATACGCTACACGGCCCATGGGGGAAAAAGGAAAATCCAATAAAAAAGCCCCATTTTTTTCAACTAAAATGATCGTTCAAAAAAATTGAACTTTTTTTTCATAATCTCTCTCTTTCTCTCTCTCATGCTCTCATTAAGGTATCCTATAAATTTGGCTGTATTGGGATAAGGGGCCATTCAAGTATTACGTGAGCAGATTGTCAGCCATTTTTGAACCCCCCCCCCCCGCCAGCAAAATTTCGTCAGCAGCTTAGAATATTTCATATCTCCAAAAAGGAGTGGTTGATGACGTAAACAACCTTCAAACCCCCCCCCCCTAGTCATCAAAAGTCAGCAAATCCGAAACCCCCTCCCTCCCCTCGATGCTGACGTAATACTTGAATGACCCCTAAGTAGTTTTGAGAAAAAGTGCTGATACTACGGGAACTTTAATTATAATCAGCCTATACACATATCAATATTTTCCTAGAAAGGTTCTCTGGTAGGAAAGACTGTTTCACATTTCAAAGATTCCGTCACACGAAATCTGAAGTGACGGAGGAACCGTGAATATTCATTTACGGATCATTTATATTCCCAAACGATATGATTAATGTTATTTTTGATGCATCGTGGATCTTGATTTACAAACACGGATCTCCACGAAATGGATAGCTGTTTCTACGACGGAGAGAGTTTTCAATGCAGTTATGGAAAAGACACTAAAATAAAAAGCCCTTTCTCACTCTCTCTGGAATAACGTGAAAGGGTACAGCCCGTAAAGGTTCCACAATGCGATCGTTGGGTAAAGTAATCCAGATAAATGGCCGGCACTTTCTCGGTCATTTACTTGGTGCCGTGACGGCCCATTTCCGGTGAAAATGCCATTATGTTCACTCAAAAATCTATTCAAAGAAGATTTCACCATGGCTACCTCCCCCACCAACTTCACCATTATATTCACTTTCGTGCGAGTACGCGACCGAGCAATCCTTAATACGTTATTCAAGGAATATGAAGTGCACAAATACTATCCTCTGTATTAAGTATGCTGGATTATTGCATAAAATAAAAATTTCTAGCGTGTATGAGCGACTAAGCAGAACCGATTCATTCATAATAAAAACCTATAATACTCGATATATGTTAAATTCCTTGTTTTTTCTTGAAAGGTAATACAAATACAAATACAAATACAAATACAACGCCACAACAGGCAAAATGCCCAACGAGGTGGCTGATAAAAAGATGCCCATAAAAATATGGTTGTCACATGTTTCAAAAATACAGCAACCCAATTAAAAATGCAATTAACACAAATACTTTAATATAAAGTATTGGATTTTATTTTACGCATATAATAGTAAAAACTCTGAAATATATTCCTATACATACGAGGTCACTCAGGACTTCAGTATAATCCCAAATTTGGGCGTTATAAACCACACTAGAACACAATTCTTACTGACTGACTGACTGACTGAGGTAAATACATTTTCTCAGGGCATACCGAGTTTTTAAGTGAACACTATTCTTTTATTTGAAATTTTTTGATATTCTTACATCACTATAAATAAAGTTGACAGATTTTTGAAATGTAGAATACGCCCGCGTTGCATGGTTTTTCGTTCTATTATTTGCTTTGAAGATAATGTCAGGATATATGCTGACAAACATAGAAATGTACACAATTTAATGCACTGGTTAAAATTTGTTTCTGCCAAAAACCGATGGCTCTACCACAATAACTAAAAATTCCAATGTTCTTTTAGTACCGGGTCTACTTGCAAAAGAGATTAGTTCTTGTTTCGTGCTACACTAGTGCTGCCATCCGGCTTCTACATTTCCAAGTGAAAATAGCGAATACCTGAGTTTTCGTGTTATCGTGCGTTGCCTGTGGGAGAGCACTTTCGAAAGATTCCACCAAGCTTAATGAAATATTCACAGAGACCTCAAAATTAATAGTAGTACTTATGTAGTTGTAATTGTTGTAAAACATTTAATATCAGCTTATTCATAATCATCTTCCAGTATAAGCTAATTTTAGGCAGTTTCACACTTAGACATAAACGTAAAATTCAAAATGACCTTGAGGAAAGAGAAAGACAGAAAGTTATGTTGGCTTGCCGATTCTCTGCGAAGAGATTTTTCAAACGAAATACAGGCTTGCATTGACGCTCGAAGTTGCAAGTTCTTGAAACTTGAAAAAAAAGAAAAAAGGTGGAAAAAAGTAAATAAAATAAAAAGTAAAATAAAATAATTAGTTATACAAGAAACACATACAAAGTCTATATCCAAATACTAGACTTGTAATTTTATATCAACCGGAAAAAGTCTTATTCACTGTACAGTGATCGATGTCTGGCTACATTAATAAGGAAATTATATACATCACGTATATCGACATTTCTCAATGTTAGTATTTGTTCGAGGGAAGGGCGTAATATATGTCCAAAATATTTTCTTCTGTAGTTCTCAAAAGTAGGGCAGTAAAGAAACACATGATTCCACGTTTCCAACTGATTTAAATTGTAGTATGTACAGTTACTATTGGAATTTATAATTAAAAAATTGTCGTTTATCCTAATAGAATAATTACTACCAAAACGCAATTGAATTAATATACTTTTGAACAAAATCCCAGATGTGCTCAAAAGGTAGTCCTCCGCTCCAAAAACATTTTTAATACTGCGGTAAAAAACAGAACCATAGCATTTTTGTAGGTATCGCATGTCTAATTGAATACTCTGTGATATCAGCGTGTGAATTATAAATGGGAGGTGTTGTTTTTAAGAACAGTGGCATCTTTGAGCATTTTGAGGTAGCTGAACCAAGTATTGTCAAAAAGTTAGAAAATGGAATTTAACCAGTAAATTTTGGAGTTTCCGTGTGAGCCCAACAAGTTGTTCAAAAGTTTAGAGAAACATAACCTAGGAAATCTTGAGCTATTCATAGATAAGATTCATCCATAAAATTTAATAAGAAGTTTTTTCAGTGTAATTGCCACTCGGGGTTGACCCAATTCAACGCGAATCATGTATCCGGGTGTATTTGGTGGTATTTGCAATAATGTTTTTACAAAAAAATAAAAAATTTTTACGAAAAATATGTTTCAGTTCATCAAAATAGCCTGCCGACCAGACTGGTGCTGCGTACGGACAATATTATTGAATGGAAGAGTTTCATAGCGACATTTATGGATGAAATTTTTGCCTTTATAAAAATTGGCCAAGCGTTTTGGATAGCCAGTTTTGTCTTTGCCACAAATCTAGTTTTTGCAAGGGTGAACGAACCGGATGACGAGACACCCAAATATGTATAATTATTTACTGTTTCAAAAGGGGTATTCTGTAATCTCCACTTCTCGGCATTTTTAAATTTACCAGCGCATCTGAATACCATGACCTTGGTTTTATCAACATTTATTTTTAACCGAAATTCCTCACAAAACCTATCTAGTATAATAATTTTTCTTTGTAAATTTATTGGCGAGTCCCCCCCAAAATTACTAAATCATCAGCAAAAAATATAGAATGTTAAATTCAACTAGAAAAATCAAAACCAATGGAATCAATATACCTGTCGCGTCAGAGAAATATAGAACTACAGTCGGACCCTTGTATTCGCGGGGATTACGTTTCGGGGGTGACAGCGAACACGTGAAATCCGCGAATAACCGAAACCATCGTTTTTTTTCCCTTATATATCTCGTTTATTGAACAGCATAAGAAGAGCAGGGTAACGCAGAGATATAAGAGAATGTAAAAGAGGGTGCAACGATTGTTGGCGATGTTTTCTGAAAGAACATTGTGATTTCTGTTTGCCTTTCTTCTTCATATCATCAAGTATGTTGGCATATGATGACAAGGCTTCCTCTAGCAATTTTTCAACATGTGAAGAAGGTACCATAGAGGGATCTTTGTCATGAAAACAATCTATTGCTGATTTGAACGTGCGAAGCCCCTTCGCTATGTTACTCACGGTGAACTTGTTTTCCACTTCTTTATCTTGATCTTCTTCATCTGGTACAGCTTCAGTTTCAGGAGCAGTCAATTCCATTACTTTCTCCTCAGCCAATGCCTCTGAATTGTGATTAATTTAGCTGTTCGACTTCTTCTACATCCACATCATTGAACCCTTCTCCACCTACTTGTTTTGCTAACGTGACAATATCTTTTATAGTCTCTTCAGTTGGCTCAGTAGAAATGGTTGTGTCCTTTAGCGCACATTGTGGCCAAAGGTTAAAATCCAACCCTAGATGACTCTTTCGCTCTTGGGAGCTGCAACGGCTCTAGTGATGACAGTAATGTGATTAATGAGCCATCCTAAACATGCACAACTCAAATTTTGTAAACAAAACACATGAATGACAATTTTTGAGTGTTTCCAAAAAAATCCAATAAAGGAAAAAAAATCGCGAATATGGAAACCGCGAATATACGGGAGGGCAGACTCCACATAATTCGTTGATTATTACAGTGTAGGAAATGAAATTATTCTTGTTCTATTATTAGACATAAAAAAATACAATAAAAAAACTAAAACTAAAGCAAATAAGACAAATTTAAATATCGTGTGCTATCCTCTGTTTATTATTTCTGAACAATATTTCTCATCTTACTCATCGAAACACTGCTCGAGGTGTAGCTCAATATCCCCAATCGAACTATGAGCTAATATATTCATGTAGCAAATGTTAATATATTCATGCTCCAACACTTTTAGGAACGAAGGAAAATTACATGATAAAAATAAATAAATTTTATTATGGTAATGCAAACGCGTGTCAATCGATAACCTTGTATTTTTGTATAGATTCCCTTTTTCCCTAATTGAAAAACTGCATTTCATATTATTGCCGTTTGTGTTATTTCTTCCGAACTTTGCGATGATAAAATAATTTACATACGGATATGACGCAAATTATCACAAAAATTCGGGAAGGAAAATAAAATGCTGAATATAAAGAAGACAAAGCATCGAATAGATCAGAGAATAAAAGAAAGTCATTTCGTTATAATAATAATTTATCCGCATGTATTCAATCTTTTGAAGCCGAGAGTTTTCGCGATTCTCCGCTAATTACAAGAGGAAAATGTCATTCACCCAAGAAATCACATGACTAAATCTCGAGGACAAGCTTTAATTAAGAAAGTGCTAATTGGAAAGGCGTTTCGTGACAACGTTTCCTCTCTCTGTTCCAGCGAGGGAGGGATGGCTAAAGTTTTAGGAGGGTCCCTTCCCTCGCCACTTTCATGAAATTATTGCCATTTGTTTCGCTGGGAAATTGATTTATACGCACACATTTATGGGGGAAAATTCCCTTTGAATTGAGATTATTTACAAACTTTTCTGGCAATTTGTGGTCGTAACGCCATTTAGATTCGAGAACTTTCTACTTTAGCCATTTCAAATTGAATCTTCATTGATGACAGTATAAAAAAACAATGTTAATTGATCAGATTATTCCAACAGTGCACTTAGATTTAGATTTCAAAAGTGAAAACTGTCTCCAATACTTTTATCACGGTCGTATAAAGACGCAATTTTCGGATATTTACGTAGTTTAACAAAGATTATTCTACTGTGCTTTGTTTTTTGGTAGCACGTAAAGGATGTTGTCAACGGAGCAATAGATAACCCACGCGTATGTGCACTTAAAGAATTTTTTTAATCGTGCTTGTGTGTGGAGAAAACTGTGGGCTGATTGCATTATTGAACGTGATTTTGAGGCGGCTAGCGCAAGAATAAGGAGAGATTGTATCGTTGGGGAAGACCATGGGACTGAAGGTTCATGAGCCCCTCATTCAAGGAATAGTGGAAGAACATGGTCATATCCACAGGCGAACTAATGAATTTCCATTGCGGGCCTCAGCAAGAGCTTATGCACGGGATCTCGTCTGAGGAAAACGAAGAGAGAAATGAGGAGTCCCTCATTTCAAATGAGATTAAGAGATGTGTTGAACGTGTGGAATTCTGCGCAAAACTTTGTAGAACAGAACCACCCCAAATAAAGCTGTAGCAGTGGGAGCAATGAATCTGTCCAACGGTAGTGTAATTTCTCATTTCCAAAATAACCAAAAAAAAGAGACAAAATCAAGTGTCGTAGATAAGGTTATTTTTTAAAGTCACGCAAAAAAAATACCGATGATGTTACTTATGGCCTTATGAAGTTGAACATGGAGTTCATGAAGAAGTTGAACCTTCCTGCCAACAGTGAGCGGCGATGGTCGATTTTTCACATTCCTGATTCTTAACACAGCGAGAGTGTTCATTTAATCTTGCTTTTATGGGTCTCCTTGTCTGTCCCTGCGATAGACAGGGGGTTCAATACCAAGATCGTTGACGAAATAAGTAGGAAATTCTTGAAACCGGCACGAGGAACCACTCTATAAAATATTAGAGAAAGACCACTCAAAGAAAGTGTAGTCATACCCTACGATCCAATACTCTCACTGAAGATCAAACCGATTCTTAAAAAGTTTAATCTAACAACCATAGATGTACCCACCAAAAACTTTGGTTTCGTGCCCCCTAAAGATGCTATACCGCAGAATAAACAATGGGGCATTTATTACATTCCATGCGGTGATTGCTCTCTTGGTTATATAGGACAGACAAGGAGACCCATAAAAACAAAATTAAATGAACACGCTCGCTGTGTTAAGAATCAGGAATGTGAAAAATCGACCATCGCCGCTCACCGTTGGCAAGAAGGCCACAAATTCAAATTTCAAGAAGCGAGAGTTTTTCACAAAGTCAAGTCCACAGTTGATCTAGATTTCTACGAAGGCACATATATACGGGCCTTCAAAAATATACTAGTGAACGATAATAAATCTACAACCTCGATCGCAACACCATGGCTTAAATTCATTAGTTCGAGCGGGAATTACAAGAAAATTCGAATAGACCAATCGGATAGCACTATTCCGCAAGTGTCCAATCAGGACGCTGCATTAGTATCTCACGCAGGCTCACAACTTCATTCTGACCACGACGTTTGAAGTGAACAGACGTTGTTCTTCCGCTGAGCAACCGATAGTTAAGATTTGGTATTCAACCCAAGTGGGAAACTCGGTCAGCGAGACTAGTGGTTAAATTTTCCTCTGAAGATTATATTTGCCTTATTCGTTGGTGTCTTCTTAATATAAAGGATCTATTGCAGGGTTCAGTCTTCTCTTCTCATCATCAAATAGATTGCGTTAAGTAGATTGCCTATCACTGTTAGGAGTATGTTCTGCACGCATCTCCCTGTAATCACCACTTCTCTCGCTGTTTTTGATAAACTGCAACGGAGCTCCTTAATCATCACAGAGTTGATCAGGTTACGTCAACTCTGGGAAATGATTGGGTACTAATAATTTATTAGTACCCAATCATTTCCCTACTTGATAATAATCACAGCGCACCCCAGGTCTCCTTGGAAGACCAGAGTGAATTACCCGCCATCTTTGAGTGCTAGTATTATGCCGGTATTATTACTATAGCATACCTATGTTTCCTATCCCGCTCTTTTTTTAACCATTACATGTCACTTGTATTGGCAAAATCAGTTTTTTATTCAATGATGGAGGACGATGAGTCCGCTTGCTTTTCTAGTGCTTTACTGAGCACCGTGATATCGTCTCCAGTAGCACATGTGAATTAGTTCGCGATGCAGTCTCAGATTCGAGGCCCCCCATAAGCCTTTTGACGTTCGGAATTGATTTTCAGAATTTATTTGGTTTTTTTGTAGTGTTTGCAATTTTCCTGAGTCATTCCATCCTTTGAATGCGTTGTCAATTTTCATACTTCTCAGCACCACAATGTTTGACAAACATTCACTATTTGTTTCTTTGCTGGTAGAACTCACTCAGACATCTAGGAAAGAGGGCGGATTAATTTCACTCCGTCTTAGACCAAAAAACTGTTTTTTTCTGCTCAGAATGGCGTTTAATCGTTGGAAAAAAAAAATCAGGAAAGAAATTTTAGAAAATGAGAACAGTAATTTTTGCTATATAGCGATAATACTGATGCCCCACTTTCACTGAAAGATGGCGAATAACGAATAGTTCTGTTTTTAGAATAAAGCTGATTAAGTAAATCAGCCGCGAAAATCATCCTGACTATTCAAGGAGCCATAACTCAAACAAATCAAACGACACTCGTTTTACACCTCTACCATCCTTTGAAGGACATATCTACCGATTTTTAGCCGCAGAGCACGGTGATTTAAATATTTCAAAATATCTGTTTATTTGCTTCACTGATGATATTGTACTGACTTCAGACCAATGTAATAAAGGTACATTGAGACCCCAGAATGACTATTCCGCAATCTTTGAGCTCAAATGTGTGTTAAATCTCTCATGTTGTGTAACGCTCACTGACCCAGGGACAGTTCACTAAACTGCAGACCAGTATTTCTCAACCTCTGGTCGACGAACCACCTCTGATCCGTGACGGTGGCCCAGGTGGTCTGCAGACAGACCTGATAAATCGATTCTAACTGAATGAAAAATTATTCATTTGTTGTAATTGATATGAATAATATCCATATAAGTTCAAATAGCACTTGCACTCTCATATTATTAGGTTCACCATACATCATCAAGGAAAATGAGAGAAATAGCTACGGGATATTGCTAACTGTAGTCAAAAGATGCAATTTACGACAATTGGGCTAATAACTCCAAAAAATGGGGGAAGGCTGTGGGAATAAAGGGCTGATGCAAATCGCCGTATACAAAACATTTATTATTTATGGTCATCTATTCAAATGACAAGATGACAATATTTCGTTTAGATAAATAAGGAGAACTGTGATTGTAAATACTGTAAAATACAGGAGGTCACCAAATTGCCATTAAAACCGTTGCCACAAGTCAACAAAATCATCCCGTATTGTAGTTAAAAACTGAATTATTGTGTGAGAAATTTGAACCTCACAAATACATAAAATGAATATTTGTATTTGTAGCAATAATTACCATAAGTTATGAAAATACCGCCTATTCACCATTTTAGTAAACATCACAAATTTAAGTAAGCATCGTTAAAAAACGGGACAAATGTATAAAACAATCCGGAACAACTAAAAAAATACAAGAATGTCCTACAGGACACAAGTGGTCTGTCAAATTGTTTCAGACATTTCACTGGTCCTTAGATTCAAAAAAGGTTGGGAAGCATTGCTATACACCAACATTTTCCACGCAAAAATTTGTTTTAACCATTAACGGTAAATTGCTCTTGAAAAATAAAATGATTGACGAATGAAAATGATCATTATCATAATGAAACCCATCCATACACACGTTAAACAAATAAATTCAAATCATATCCTGGTCGGATTCAACTTGGCATAAAATTGGGGAAAATCTTTCGCTGGTTATGTAAAAACAAAGTGCAAAGAGGTTACTGAAATGTAACCGGAAGGAAAAATTCGAAATATTTCCTTTCCCGGAAAAAAAGAACGGTCCAAAAAAGAAGTTACTTTACATTTTTTTTTTCGAATAAAGACAGCGTTGGTGGTATCGGAGAGTAGAAATTTTGATGGTTGGTATGGATGTGTGTGCCCTAGAAAGAGAAAGAAAACGAAAGGGGAGAGAGAGAGATATTGGGAAGGATCCAGCAGGTGAACAAGTCGAACAAATTTCCCCAGGGTGAAGTCTCAAAGTCCACACGTAGATATACGAAAAGTAAGAGCAAAAAGTAGGGGAAAAAAAAATACGCACACATACACATGGAAACAAATGACGAATGCGGAGAAGGGCAACGCGAGTACAGTACTCGGTATATACATAAGTTTTGACGGAAACTGAACCAGCTGCTACACTTTCGCTATTTCTGCTTTCTCCTCTCTCCCTCAACCTATCGAGCTTGAAACCCAAGAGACTGGATCCGAACCTTCTCCCACTATATTTTGATTGGAAAAAATATATATAGGTGAGATACAAGATCAGAAAGGAATCGTGACTACGATTCAAGAAACCAAGGAGGTCAGTTAGATTATTCATATTGGTGAGTTTAAAATTACTGGGTATGTATAAAAATATTGGTGTGCATAGTTTTCAATGATGCGAAATACAGTCGACGCTTGTTTCCACCCTTCAGGAGTTGCAAGCCCAAAATGACATTCCCGATTGTTGTCGGCTATAAGATAATTCAAGTCGACGCTCGTAATAAAGGCCATGCGTGGTCGAGACCGTTCAGTTATAATGATGGTTATAAGTACGATGGGTCCCAATTTTTTTTTTCATATTTTTCATCCAACGACCTTGAAACACCATTTAGATGGAAATAAAGAATGTAACATATTGACTGATTTCTCTTCTCAGAGAAGTTTAAATGATGAGAAGAATTTGATTGACTTTCGAAAAATATGAATCAATCCGACATTTCCGCTCTTCAATTTTTAACTTTTAGACTGAAATTTCATGCGAAATATAGGTTTCAAAAGTTTATTTTTCTATTTGTTTACATTCGTACTTCTTGTTATTAGCATGTTGTTCTTAGATTTGATACTGCCATGAGCATGACTCAGAAAAAAGTCGCAAAAATTTATCCAATAAATGAATGGTTCGAACGAATAATGGTCAAACTTTACAGAAGTTGCGATTAAAGTTATCGCTGAAAAAGATATATTTTTCGCCTGAGAGTACCATAAACCGTTATTTCCTTTGGGAAGGTGACTGAGACGCAATGGCAACGTAGACCGTTGATCAAGTTATACAACTCGATTGTAGCTATTTAAATGGGCATACAAACGGACGATGTGGGTTTCTGTGGGAACTAACTTAAGGAACCTGTAAAGAACCTATGTGAACATTATATTCAAAAATGGATTTTAAAATGTAAGTATGACCTTTGTTCGTCCGAATCCTTCAAATGCTAAAAAGTATATACATAATATTATTTTTCCGGCTGGAATCAATAAGTGAAGAACAATCCATTGAAGTTCATCATTCGATCATCTCGAATTTTGAAAAATGTCAGAAAAGAAAATATACCGACATAATATTTAGTTTAGTTTTTAAATTAATTTTCAAAAAGACTCAGAACTAACAAATAACCATGGACCAAAAAAGTTGAAACGTATAAAAAAATAGCGCATAAAATTGATTAATGGATAATTAACCCCTTCGCTTACAAGGTTTTAGCAAGAAATCAGGACTATCTCTATTTGATGAATTGGCGATAAATATGGTAAACTTGTCGTAACCTTACCGCACGTTAGAAAAAATGAAAGAAGGAGAAGGGAAAAAAAGTAGAAGAAAAGGAACAAAAAAAAGAAATGAAACGAAAGCAGTATAATACGTACGAGAGTAGCTACACAGTCGATTTCCCTTTTTATCCTCACACCACTTGTTCTCTTTCACTCTTACGTGTATATAGTAGAAGGATACACCATACGTGGGGGGGAGGGCACTTATAAGAGTATAGAAATAAACGGAGGTAAAGAGAACAAATTTATTTCATAAGGTTCAAAAAAACTTCGCGATGATGAGAAGCGAAGAAAGAAAACAAAGAACTTGTTTGAAAATTCATTCCACTGGTGTTTGGACGCAATATTACGTCATTTGATCGTAAAGTGGTTAATATAATTAACAACAAAAAATTAAATTCCTTAACGGATATTATCGGCTTTATAACACATATTATTAAACGCGTTATCCAAGCGGGTGCGGGAAGGTAAATCGTATTGCACAGGGGGTGCGGGATGGAAAAAGGTCAAGAACACTGGTGTAATACAACGTAATAATTCAGCTCTGTCCTGTTGTGTTTTTTTTTTTTTTTTGTATTTTGCATTTTTTTCCAAAAAATGGGTGAAATATGATCTTCCACTTGAGTCATACCATTGTATATTCGAGGATTTATTCAGTATAATTTGTTTATCGTACTAGACTTATTTCGGGAGGATCCAGGTTCGAACTCCGTTGGTGGTACAGTTGTTGTCGGATGATTTTTTTTTCCGCGTTTATATAACTTCATGACGCGAATGCACACAAACCCCGATCTTTCCATTCGAAAAAGTGTCTCCACAAAAATCAGGTACACCTTCAATCAACATCACACTTATACATCATCAAAATTCAGGCATTTGTCCTTTTTACTTCAAAATATTGAAGACACGTGACAGCATTAGTATCACACGAAACACGCTTAACTCTGATAACATAACTAAGTTAGGGGCTACACATACGAATCAGAACACAAATACCGGCATTCGTTAAGTTCAAATATGTAATTCTCTTAAGAAGCTATTTTTTTTTCAAGTTTTCGATATACCGACCCCATTCCCCAATATAACATACGTTTTCGGGGAACAATGAGATCGTTATAACGAGTGTTGACTGTACTATTCAAGGAATATGAAGTTTGCAAATACTATCTTTTGTATAAAATATCTTGGATTATTCACATAAAATAAAGAACACTCATTTCATAATAAAAACCTGTAGCACTCGAATAATGTAAAATTTATTTTTATTAATTTTGGTTGTAATTAGCAATGATCCCATAAGTATGGATCCTAATTTCCCATATTTTTATAAAGGAAATATGGTTATGCTATGTATTTATCGTGTATTAATGTTTTTCTACCAGAATACCTTCCACAGGCTGGAGAGAACGTCTTGGCTGGCCGGAGGTTGTACACCCCTGCTCTATACCATCAATTCTAACATGATTAAAATCACTCAATTTCAATTCCGTTGTTGCTTCTTGCGCTTTTGTTTTCATACATCCAAACTTCCACGTTATCACAATGTTTACTTTTATCCATCCATTAATTCTAGTAAAACATGGAACACTCATATAGGAAAACTAAAACCAATGAGTAAGAAAAATCATCTTTTCTTTTTCAAAACTTCTTTAAAACAATAATTTTTTATTGGTATGAGGTTTCGGGGATGAAAGTTTCTCCCTAAAATTTTAGATTGAGGCAATTCTCGCAGCTGGAATTGGCCTCCGTTGCCTACGAAATTGTATTTACATAGGGTGTAATCATTTGAGCAAATAGACTGCAGGCTTCATTTCCAAACCCCGTTCCTGCGGATTAGTGGCACCCGGCAATCACCTAAGCCCGCACGATTTGTCTGGGACAAAGCTGACTCTGGGTCGTCAGCAAAATTTTCCAATTTTCTTCGGTTACGTAATTGTACGGAAGGTGGATTATTTGTCTTTTTCTGCCTTATTACTGTGTCCCAATTTTCACCACCCAATGCTAATCTCAGATTCAATCGATTTTTTTTTTTTTTACGTTTTGCGCAATAATTTTAAATTATTTTCCTCCCTCGTGCCACGTGTACCCCGAGGCAATTTTGCATTCGTAATCTCGATTAAAAGTCTGCCTTATCCCGTGCATACTCCAAAGAAAGAAATTAATTGCACCGAGGCATGCGAACACACTGGGTATAGGCATGAGGATATTGAAGTATGCTAAGGATTATGTGTGGTAGGGATTAAGTTTTCATACTCTCTGTAGGTTACATCAAGTATAAGAAGTCTATTGTGTTTGTGATGTAGGTGCTTGTATAAGTTGTTATTCCGCAGCAGCTATTAGTGTATTCGGATGTTGGAAGTCTTCTTCTTTTATTGCATTTATGCTGAATAAATATTTTATCTCTGCTCTCTTACTGTTTATTACAGTGTTGTATGATAAGCTAACAAATTAAGTAATTTCATTCAAACTATGTCTCTGTTGAGAGCTATGACTTTGTTTTACTAGTCACATAGGGTAAGACAGCCTATGTTGAACCCCGTGAAATCATGAGGCCTTCGACACAAATTGCGAAGGAAAACTATTTAAAGAATGCGTGTTTCACATTTAAGGTGAGCTGGTTGATGCACAGAATTTTTAATTTACTACGTAAGCGATGACGAAAAATAAATAATTTTGAAAAGTATGAACTGGTTCAATTTAGGGACACATATAATTGCTATATTATACCGTAGGCTTCGAAATTTGAAATGTAATTGAAAATACCGAAGGCTTAACTAGGCTTCAAGAGACCAACTACAACCGCTTGAATTGAATTTCTTCTTTGACCCCCTTTCGTACAGTCTTGGGTGTCCACTTTTTAGGCCGCGCACATAGTGCGGTGACCAAGAGCTATGAGAGAGTATAGTATATATATAGACTAGCGAGGAAAACAATTGTATCGTTTTTCTCTACACCGCACATATTCGAGAAGCGAAGTGAAGAAGAGAAATAGGCCACTCAATGAGGTGCGCGACGTGAACAAACCTGTTTGTTTTCACCCCGATCTGCTGATTTTCAGATTCGCTATCTGCTGATTGGCCATTTCTCCCTTTTTTTCTTTCCCTCTTCTGTGGAGCGATCATCATCACTACCTTACATTTCGGAACCCCTTCGGTCATTTTCACTGTCTTGCTTCTTCTTGATTATGCGTTGACATCTTTTTCTCCACCCCTATGCAATTTTGTCTTCCCAGTCCAATTTTTGTATCGCTTATTTCTTCGTTCCCCTCTATGTTCGTTCTTAGACCTTCCTAAATCCTGCTTGCAATGTGCATATACTTTATCACTCTATACTGAATCATGTTTCTCACTTTCTCCGTATGCCCCAGTTTGTGAAACAGAAGGCGTTTATACATTAGCGCGCGGATCGTGCAATGCAAGCAGGCAAGAGTCCCTTCAGCCCAAATTTTATATATTTAGTGGAGAGGGGTTCGCATTCAAAAGAAAGTCATCGCAGAATATGCCGGAATACAGAAATACATCGACACAAAATGTCTGAACAAGCAATGGAATGTGAATTAAAGCAGATATTAATGAAAATTTCAAAATAGGCAAAATTTCATAACTCATGAAAATAATGAGAGAAATTATTCCAAAACTAATGAAAATTGAGAATTGAAGAATTAAAATTAATATAAATTTTGGAGCTAAATAATTGCTGCATTAAAAATTTAGAAATTTATGAAAGAAATTCTGACATTAATGGAAGTTCATAAGTGATAAATATTCAAAATCAATGAAAGAAATAATTCCAGAATTAGTGAAAGTTTTCAATTAAGTTTGACTCCCCTTTCTTGATTAGGGCCCTTCACTGCTAACGCGTGAATGTCGAACTGTTCAGGGCCACAGAAACGCATTTAGTCACTCAGGGTAAACATCCATGTGTGTGCTGTCTTCTATGATCGTGAATGAACAAGACATGAATTTGGAGCCCGGGACATCACGCACCTTTTCTTTTTTTGCCTTATTATCACTCTGCAGTTGAGTCTCCTTCATGAATCGAATCTTTCTGCAGTATCAGTTTCGGAACAGTATTTTTATAGTTGAGCCAACTCGTTTTACTATGGGGGCCATAGAGCGGGGACGATGCGACCGCTCTTCTCACACATTCCCCTAAGGGTGGCTCTGTCCATGTAACTAACTGAAGAAGTCTAATTCTTCGTCTGGGAAATTTATATTTCAAAGTAAAAGTTTTCAATTTTAAACACTTGCGTTCATTTTAGTAACTGAAAATATTTACTCGTTAAAAACCCATTACTGTAGAGGAAAAGAAAATCTATTCCACCGCTTTATCCGTATATACAATTCCTTAGTAAACTTATAACATCAGAATATTTCACCGCCGTTCATAGAATAAAGCATGTAGAATTCAAATTTAAGCGATCGTTCACAAAGAAAGTAACGTCGGATAATAAAACATAGCAAGTTAAATGGGCTCTCCACTAGACTGACCATCTCACAAAGTCTATAAGATACTTCAAGCGGATGAATTCTTGAATCGATTCACGAAAAAGGAAGAACGGGTCATTGAATCCAAAACACGATGTATGAGTAGAAATAGGAAGGCAATTCCACCAGCAATGGACCAAAGAAAAACCCAAGAACAGATTTCTTCGTCCTTAGCAAATAGGGCGAAATCACGCAAAGTATACTTCGTATTTAAAGATTCCTATTTCTCTAAAAGCGCGATTGGTTTAGTTCTCATTAAATATTGAAATCTGTTTGGAATGAGGAAAATATTATTTTTTTAAATATAAAAATTAACAGAAATGGGATATAGAATTCAAATTTCAAATGTAAGCAAAAATCTTTAAATTCTTACTAAACCAGACATGCACCTCGTCCATAACGAGGTGCATAGGTCGATCATCTAACGAATTGGTACATATTGGAAATGTGTGAGGAGACGAATCTAATTTATCTTCAAATACTCTTAAATGCATTCTGTGTTGTTCTTCTAAATCAGTGTTTTAACCGATGGTCAACGCACCAGAGGTGATCCGTTACAATGGAACAGGTGGTCAGCAAGTAGTGATGTGATGATTCACCTATAATTGCGTGAAAAAAATTATTCAATTTTTGTAATTGACATCTATAATATCTTAAGTCAATTTTACTTCCCTTTTCGATGGAAAATTCTATTGTGTATACAAAATGTATATACAGTATATACAGGGTGTCCTGTAAGTGCTAGTACGGCATTTATCTCATCACCCGTCCGTCGTAGAGGTATGACTCCACTTTATAAGATGCTAAGCCGGCGTTCAAAAATTACCCTGTACCAATTTTGAGAGTGAAAATACAGTGTGTAAATATAAAAAAAATCTATAAAGAAATCTATCTAAAAAAACTTTTATAGGGTTCCTTTGTGATCTAACTTCCAATTAGAAAGTTGTTGCCCTGTCTCTCCTGATGCCAACAAAAAAAAATTCCATGTTTCTAAGTGCAATATTCGCTAAGGTATTTAAAATCGGAAATGAAGGAAATTTGGGGAAGAACAGCGTTAAATGACGAAAAACCGTTTTACCCTCATTTAGAGCTGTTCTTTCCCAAATTTCTTCCGTTTTTCGAATTCGAATATCTCTTTGAATATCGCACTTAGAAACATGGAACTTCTATTTGTCTCAGGAGATACTGGGCAATAACTTTTTAATTTGAAGTTAGATCATAAGGGGACACCCTATAAAATTTAGGTTTTTATTTTATTTTGTTACATTCTATTTTCACTCTCAATATTGGTACAAGGTAATTTTTGAAAACCTGTTCAGCATTTTTTAAATTGGAATTGTAACTCTACGACAGACGGTTGATGAGATAAAAACCGCATTAGCACTTACAAGCCACCCTGCATATACTGTATATATTTTCGTATTATTTTTTTGTACTTTTCCCCGTCTTTTGTGTTTTCTCAATTTGTGTTAAATGTTTTAAGCATTTAAATCTTTTTCTTGTATTTTTGTATTGTTTTCTATTTTTGCACTGTTTTTGTATTTTTTAATTGCTTTGAATTTTTTTTTTTTTTTTTTTTTTGTGCTATAATATTTTGTATGTATGAAATCCCATATATGTACATTTGTCTTTAACAAGTTTTTACGACACTGTCTCGCCCCTTGACAAAGGCAATGGCTAAAATTTGCTAAAGATCATAGAAGCCCTGACTGTGTTTGCTTTGAAAGTAAGAAAGGCAGTAATATATCCTCATGGGTTCAAATGCGAACTTTCAAACGGTGTTTCAGAAAGGACTCCCTGAGTTTTAAAGGAATGAATTTGCTTTTTTTGCACACCCTGTATGTTAAAAATTCCAACTATTGAGGTGTAAATGCGGTCAAATAAAGTAATTTATAAAAAAAATCATATTTTTAAATGGAATATTTATACGGAGATATTTTCAACATACTTCGAAACATTTATTTATTTATTTATTATTTATTTATTATTTATTCATTTATTATTTATTATTTATTCATTTATTATTTATTATTTATTCATTTATTATTTATTATTTATTCATTTATTATTTATTATTTATTCATTTATTATTTATTATTTATTCATTTAGTATTTATTATTTATTCATTTATTATTTATTATTTATTCATTTATTATTTATTATTTATTATTTATTATTTATTATTTATTCATTTATTATTTATTTATTTCATTTATTTTCAGCCTTCGATGTTTCCAACATTTATCTCCAACAATTGAGTGTATTGTTTGCGAATTGCGAAACGTAAACTAGATTGAAAGTTATAGAAATTCTGTAATTGTCACAATAATTGTCAAAACATGTGATTGTGTGTGAATAATATATTGAATAATAATAATATAGTGAATAAAAGAAATAAAAATGGTTGAGCTTATTCTATTAGTGTATAACCCTAGATACGTCAACTTTTGATCCTATGAAAAATCGCCACAAAGTGATAATTTGCAAAAACATAGTGTTTTTTATATACAGTTCGTTCGTCTGGACTGTGGATGGATACGATGCGTTCAAGTGTACGAGAAACAGGTACGGTGGTATTTCAACAACATATGGAAAAACCCAGCGCTTCTGTGTTCACATTTCAACTTGAACGCGATACTCGAAGATTACATTGGGCTCACAAGAGTTTGCCGTATGGATCCAAACGGTATTCAATTACTTTCAGCGATAAATAGAAGTAGAACCTCGATGGACCAGATAGATGAGCATCATATTTACACGATTTATAGGAAACCACGGACTAATTCTAGTCATAAACAGCGGCCGCTGTGGTGGTCGAGTGGTTATAGTGACGAACTCGCGATGCGAGGATCCGGGTTCGAACCCCACAGTGGTGGTCAGCCGAAGTTGGTTTTCTGTGGTTCCCAACTTCAAGGCGCGAATGCGAGCCGATCTCCCCGTTAAAAACTCTCACAACAAAGAGCAACAGGCCTACAACGTTACAAATATTCAATCACTACACTTCACTCACAATTTGAAGTATAGATGGCAGCACTGAAATATCATACACAACACTAGCTACACACTCAGACTGTTAGGTGTACACACTCACTTTGTTCCAGACTCTGCCACGAAGCTGGGCTGGAAGAGATCTCGGCAACGGGATAAGTCCGGGGGCAGAGACCCTGGCGTTCATTCATTCAGTCATAAACAGCGTGGTGGTTTACTGATGGTTTCAGCTGCAGTGGTCGACTAAAGTTCGTTTTCTTTGGTTCCCAACCTTGAGGCGTGAATGGGAGTCGATCTCCCCATTAAAAAGTCTCGCCAGAGAAAGCAACAGACCTACAATGGTGCAATTATTTAATCATTACGCTTCACTTCTAAAATACATATGGCAGCACTGAAAAACCAGACACAACACTATATACGCACTCAAACTGTTAGGTACATACACTCGCATTTCCGGCACAGCTCACGCTGTAGTAAATTGCTCATGACGATAGACCGGAGTTGTGATCCGTTTTAAATAAAGAAAGAAAGGTTTCGGCTGCATTTGCTGCAATGGGCAGGTATCAGTAGCTTTTATTAGAGGTCGTCAGAATGCTCAACATTACATACAGGCACTAGAGCATGATTCCTGGTGAACCTCCGACTAGTCTCCAGTAGGAGTTTCATCAAAATAATGCAGGCAGGTCAAAGTCGTAGATCGTAAAAAAGCCGAGTTTGATGAGCAAACTATTGAGGTTTTTCACACGGCATTTTATTCTCAAACCTATTGAGAATATTTGAGGCATTTTGTCGAGAGGTTTATGAAAAAAAATCCTATATTCGTCTGTAGAAGAGCGTTCTCTGAAAGTTATTGGCATAATTTTGAGCCGCAGATAATGGAAGAAGGTCATGGAGGATGACTAGTAGAAAAAGTCAATTTATTCGGTGGAAACCTCCATAAACTAACTAATGAAAAGAAACATCAAATCAAATTTTTAATAATTTTTACATTGCTGAAAATTTCACTTTGTCTAAAGCCTTTGCGTCCATTGTCTATATGCTATTTTCGTTTATTTTGCAATTGTGAAAGGCTGTGTACTTTATAGTCTAATAATTATTAGACTATATTATTAGACTATATAATTATTAGACTATAAAGTACATTGTGGTTTAGCAATTATTAATTTTGAGATACTGTGTAACATCAACTAGTGTCTAAACTTTTACGTTTACTGTAGATGGTTTTTTAGTACATGTATCTCCTGATATATGTCAAATGTACTTTTATATAAACCCCAAAATACAGATTTTTTTTAAAATTAACTATGGATTCCGGAAATTTTTGTAATTGTTCTGCCCGTTGATAAAAATTAAATCCAAATGAAGCATCTCTTAAAAAGTTACATCCCGCTATTTTTATCAGAATAGTAGATGTTTAAAGCTAACAAGGAAAGGAAACAGAGGATGCGAAACTTGAAAAAGAACTCCCATCGAACACAATGGCTTTCATCATTTGCCTAGAAATGTTTATTCCCAAGAAGCAGAACAAGGACTTTCTTATCGAATTTACTGCATTGTCCCAGCGGCTGCCTTACATGTCGTAGGTAGACACAAACCAAATAACAAGCTCTCGGGAAGAAGCACACAAATTCCTCTCCTTTTCTCCTTACCTTATAACTATTCAAAAACAATGGGGCAATATTTCTCGTCTATTATAGCCGAGTAAAGGGTTAAACACATCGAGACGCCATATCGTAAATAAGAGAAGTACTGTCTCGCTCACAATGAAAAGAAAATATTTTGGTTGTATGGTGTATATAGTATGTGAGTGTTTGTTTTTGTTTGTGCCTTTTGTTTCAAGAGCAAAACAGCTTTGTCGCAGTTTATGGAATTTTCTTGACAAGAGCACTCTAGGAATATATGGTATACAAAATATAATATACGGTCGTCTTCACATTTCTGTCCGAGTGAACGATGTCTACATACCGCGTTTGTCAATCAGGTGAATACCCCCATTACCTAGTTCCCATGCTATTTCATTTAACTGCATGGTGAAAATTCTTTGAAAAAATGATTCCAAACGTTACTAGATCTTCAACTCGTTCAGATTTTTTCTTTTTTTTGTGACACTTGCAGCACAAGTTTCGCATGTTATCAAACCTTTTCTTGTATTTTTTTCAGAAATTGTCTTAAAGTAACCAATGTTTCTATAACTGTATGTCAGAATACATTACAGTCGAAGCCGCTCATTAGAATCGCGAATACTGTTACCATTTGGGTATTATTGTCACTTTTGTTGGGAATGAAACTGGCCAATATCATAACATGGGGGGAAAGTCGTTTATAGTTATCGGGACTTCGGATAATGTTATCAATCATTTTTCCATTGAATTTTTTTTTCGCGCTATCTGAAGCTGAGGTTTAACCAAACATGAGTTTTTTTTTTTCCTGTACGTTATCGTTATCAGTCTGCAACACTACGCCGGGGGCAAGAAGGTGTTCTTTCCCCCTCCCTTGTTAACGAAAATTCCCGTACTTAATGTCGTAATCAATCAGTCTTCACTGTAATTCATATACGTGTGAAGCTGCTTTTGCATTGGCCTTCCTATGTGAAGGCAAATGTGGGACGAAAATATATAAAGATCTTCCTTTCAGTTTTCGATCAATTTTTTTTTCAGTTTACCGGATTAAAATTTCTATTTTCCCGAGAGAATTTCTCAAGGAAAATTACGTACGCTTCATCTATGAAACGTACTTATGAACTTAGATGGAGCATCATCGTTGGCCATGGTAAAGCAGTTATTACACGAGATAAATGTAAAAAATTACCGTTTGGGGCAACTATGGAACAGTATAAGAAAATCTACTGAATAAACCAGTGGAAATATGCATACGGGTTGAAAGTTTGTGATGTAAAAACACCATAAGAAAAAAAGACAATTACAAAAAAACTTAAATTATGCAGATAGAATAAATACAGCGAGATTAATTTACTGTTTAAAAGAAATAAAAAAAATGATTTTTTTAATCAAAAGCATAACAAATATATACTGTGATTTCTCATTATTTCCGCCTCAGATAAGATTAACGAGTGCAATATTATATTAACCAACTATAAAATGCCTACCTCATCAACCAAAGCTGTTGCATTGTAACAACTTCATGTAAATGTCTTGCTAGACCTGATGGAAAGATTGCGAAATCCCTGAATCATTAGAATCGCGAATATTGTTATTATTTGGGTATTATCGTCACTTTTGTTAGGAATGGAAAGGGGCCAATATCATAACGTGGGGAAAATTCGTTTATAGTTATCGGGACTTGAATTATGTTATGAAATATTAGATCACAAAGTGTGTTGTGTATATTATTTTTTCTCTTTTTTTGTCTATATTGTACTGTATTGTGTTTAGAAGTCCACTATGTGTTTTTTTTTTGACCTGGTGTGTGTATTTGAAATTTAAAAAAAAGGTTGGGTTCCGCTGGTCGTTCATCTTCGAGCAAAGTTGTCATTCCGAGTGTTGGTCTCGGAAATCGTTGAAAAAAAAAGCAGGATAGGGAACAGCGATTCGATATAGCGGTAATAATGTCATCACACTTTCGTTCAAAGATGGCGCGTGAGTCAACATCTGAGGCTGAAGATAACAAGATCTATTTTTCGTCTGTGTTTACCATGGTATTTCAAGGAGTCCTATGGCCATAATTCCACTACCACGATAGCGGCGTCGTCGCCTGTGGCTGCTTTGCGGCTGATACTCTTAGAACACAAGAACAAGGAAAACGAGTAATATTTCCAGATTGCGGTGAAATGAAATTCCTTCAACGTGTTATATAACATGAAAATTCAGGCATTTATCACTTTCACTTCTAATATGTGAGACAGGTGGTAGCACCCTGCAGCAGATGCAGAAATTTCCTAGGCTCAAAACTTTTTAGGGGTTGTACACAAATAGAATGAACTCGTCCATTTTATTTTTTCACTCACAATAAATAGCAATCCCATTTTTTTGACAATTGAAAAATTTTTGCAACTTTCGAAAAGAATTGTCTCTTACTTTGTAAATTACTCCCTCCGTCATTGGCAACAAATGATGAAAACTTAAAAAAAAGTCAACTATCTCATTAATATTGCCTTTAAAATATGCAATTTTATGCAAAATATTGCAAAATATGCAAGTTCTAGATTTATATACCATCGATTGAAAGTTCTAACACACACAGGGTCTACATAAAAAGTTAATTTTTCTGTTTTTTTTAATGTATATTTCCCCTTGGGAAATTTCATACATTTTGAGTAAACGCGTCTCATTTTGAAACATTTTTGGAATTGAAAGTATGTTTCTAAAATCAACGGTTGCGGAGATATCCGCACGCAGAAAATTTTGTGACAGCCTGTTTAAGAGACATGAAAGTAAGACCTATAGCGAGACTAAAAGATGTGAATAAATCTCATAATCCAATTTACTTCGACATTGTTGTAGCTCATGGTAACTTGCCAAATAATCAATTATGAGTGTCAAACATCATTAGCGGGAACCATTAATTGATTGAAAGATAATTCAATTATCTTCACCGAATTACGCGACTAAACACATTTCAAAAAACTCCTTTTTTTCATTCATAAATTGTAAAAATAAAAGTATCGAAATGAATGATTCTACGAGGACAAAGTACCTCAATATATATATATATATATTTCTATAATTACGAAATATGATTTAAATACTAACTAGCAAGGAAATTGTGTCCTCTTTTATAAGATGGAAATGCTTCTCTTCTGTTCTATGAATCCGACAATCTTATCGCATTTGTCCTTTTCTCGTGACCTGTCTAGTGACGTTGATTTATTAGAAGCGGCCATTTTGCCGTCAATTCGCCGTTCCATCGGACAGAATATTATTACTCGGTTCCTAACTACGTTGATAGAAAGCCGTTAAATAGTAACGAACAGCGAATTAGTTTTCATTATACCGCCAGTCTTGATTAAAGGTGATCACCGTTATTGAAAAACACCATGAAATGTCGATATTTGTTTTTCTAAAAATATTTCAACTTCTCAAATAACTGTTTTAAATTAGAAACATTTTCTTTTCTATTTATGTTAGAAACTATTCGTGAAAAAAATTTACATGTTTAATGCGTAATTTTCCATTTGCAGATTTTTAAATTAACGTCTTCCGCACTAATTTCCAAAATGTCTTGTAGACGTACTGTGTGTACACTATAAGGCATGTCAATCATACATGCTCAACCTAAGGCCAGCGAGCCAAATCTAGTCCTCGGATTCATCTAATGTGAGCCACGACCTCAAACATAATTTTGTAATAGTTAACTATGCGTCACATTTCCAGATGAGTTGAATGACCGCAGTGCAGTCCCATGTCACTTGAGTGGCCCGGGGCACATTCCCAGATCCCTTCGGGTTGCCCCATGCGCAGTTCCAGATAATTTAACTGACCCGCAGCACATTCCCAGATCAATTAAGTGACACGCAGCTTATTCGCAGGTCCCTGAAGTGGCCTATGGCACAGTTCCAGATAAGTTAAGTGACTTGTGGTGCATTCCCAACACACTTGATTTACCTGAATGACGAGCGGAAATTTTTCCTTTTAATGGCAAGGGCCGGGGTCTGAGAGGGTGGTGCAATGAGGTTTTTTTTCCTTCTCCAACTTTTCCTGTCTTTAATGATAATATGGCCGTAAATCTTTCTCTTTTTTTAATGATCTCTCAGGGATGAGCACTGGTCTAAAACAAACCAACTTGATTTATCTGCAGCATATTTACAGGTAAATTTAGTGACCTGCGGCACAGTTCCGGATGACTGAGGTGGCTCGTTGTAACGTTGATTCAGTAAAAGCGGTCATTTTCCAGTCAATTCGCAGTTCGATCTGATAGACTTAGGTTCCTAATTAGTCCCTGCTCTAATGATGGAGAGCCATTTAATTGTTACGAACAGCGGATTCGTTTTCGTTATACCGTCAGTCGGCATTAAAAATCGGTCATTGTTGAAAAAAGATACTTATGCAGTGGCCACATAGATTATTCCAAAAATATTTTAACCTCTCAAAAAACTATTTATAATTAGGAGAATCTTATTTTATTTATTAGAAATTATTGATGGAAAATACATTTACCTGATAATATATATACTATTTGCGTAATTTTCACTTGTGTTGGAGATTTTTAAACAAGACTTCAGGACAATTTTGAAAAATGTCTTGTAGACGTACCGTGCATGCTTCTCTCTGCGGCATCAATCAAATTCTAGATTGGTGTGCTGTGGCACGTGTGTGGGACGTGGGCACATTTTCTATCCACTGGTAGTATTATGGTACAATTATGAACTACAAGTACTGCATCGAAGGGAAGAAATTGCCATGGTGACGAGATCCAGTGTTACATGGATTGCCATGTAACACTGGATCTCGGGTATGTGTCTCAGTGTTTTAGATCTTTTATTTGACAAACTTGTTTGATGATACGAACGATATACAACATCCCTTTCAGATCCCAGCATTAAGATGTTTTTGCATTTTTGAAACTCATAAAATGCATTAAAGGACTTAGGAAGTGTAATGAATGAATTGGGAAGTATAATGAATGAATTGGGAAGTGTAATGAAATTGAATAAATGTATCGTTTTTTGGGCTTGTTGCTCTCTGTAACGAGATTCCTCAACGGGAAGAGGGTGCAGTAGCCTATGTCGATAAGATACTCGCCTAAAGTACCAGGGTATGTTGGTGCACTTTTAACACCTTATACGCACACCACTCTAAGCATTTAGCAACTACAGTGGTATATGCTACAGTGGCAACTACAGTATCTATAATCCGACGTTAACGGGACCGAGACCACCTGGAATGTGAGGGGGGGGGGAAGGTCCTTATCCATACCTATTTTGCCCTTAACGGCCTAATTCATTAGCCAAGATCCATAGATTCTGATTAGTGGAGACTGACGGGCCTTAGGCTGTAAGGGTCCCGATATTATTTTTTTTTGCACTATAAATGTGTTAAAAAGGGACGTGGGGAACCATTGGAGAGACTCTAGTCTAGAGACCGAGACCTCCTTCTTACTAAAACTACTCGCATTCATGAGAATTACGGGACAAAGTGAAACAAAACTCGTGCTTTGAGGGAGAACAGAGAGATTTTGAAAAGGAGTTTTGAAAAACTCCAGCACCTCGGATTATCCGGCTATTTGTTACTATTAACGTTGCAGTAAGTTCCTGGACTCGAATTATCACGATTCGCTTATTCGACTTATATTTCTGATCGACCTTTTAATAAACGGATTATTTAATTTCTTTCTTTCGTGATGGGCTATCGTTCTTGAAGTTGCTGAAATTTTACGAGCGAATGAGTTGCGTATGATTATTTTTGGGATTTTTTTATTAATGTTATTCATTCGGCAATTGCCATTTGTATTTAACTTCAGATTAATTCGTATAATTAGTATTTATGCAAGTTGTAGTATTTATGATCTGTATGTATTTATGTATACGATTATATTTTTGTTGTCACACTATTAATAGTCCGACGGCCGTAACAAAATTAATAAAATCTAAACTAATCGTAACAAAATTAATAAAATCTAAACTAATCGTAACAAAATTAATAAAATCTAAACTAATCGTAACAAAATTAATAAAATCTAAACTAATCGTAACAAACACGCGTTTGTGAAATGTAAGAACAAAGTGTTAATAAACATGAAGGTGGCATTTTTATCCTGAAAATTTGCGGTGCTACAATGAACAAACTATTTTTGGTATTGCATTGTTATTTTTTTTTACCGTGACGCTTACATCAAATGCTACGGTGCCAAATGACCAAAGAGGATTCATGATTTCGATTGAAAATCTCCAAAAGTGAGAGGCAGACAGTGTGCCTCTTTGATTTATAAGACTTCCCAACGGTACATTTCTCATGAAAAGTTTTTTTTTCCCCAAGACATTTTTTCCCAAAAGAAATGTTTTCTGAGAAATAAATGTTGTTAGAGGAAAAAAAATGCAGAAAAAATATAATAACAAATAGGCGATTGCATAGGTGAGCAAGCTCCAGTTTTATATACACATACGGTATATGCATATTCTTCGCTGAGACCGTAACATGTTTCATTCGTATAGAAGTAAAGCTGCACGTGTTTTTGACAGAAAAGAAATATTTTTCTTTATGATTGAATTAAAAGAAGATATATAGTGCTACGGGGAGCACCGTTCAAGAAAAATTCAAAAAAGTTCTTTTTTTATTTATTTACTCCCTTCAGAAATATATGCATAATGTTCCTTCAAAGAAAAAAACTTCTTCCGATCATAATAGAGATGTCTGTTTATACGGGAAATAATACGAAGATAAAAATTCATACGGGAGAGGAATTTTACTCTCAAAGAATAATGGCGCATGATTTTAAACATGGTCATAATATCCATCCTTCATGCTAATTAGTTTTCATTAAAGCCATGTTTCGTAGTATTAAATGTTCATTTCATGGTTACATGGCGTTATGAACGTGACGGTTTAGGAGAAAAAAATGTGTATATATATGTAAAAAAGGCATTATCTCCTAATATATATATATATATATATATATATATATATATAAACTTTTAGTTTCAATCAAAAAGCCGAGAAATGTTCTATATTATACTGTACAATAATACCTAAAAGTTACGTGATAGCTGAGACCGTTAATAACAAAAGTTTCGTAAATTGGAGTCCATTTTCACATACAAAAATTATTAAAATATTGGTTAATTTCTAACCTCTTCAAAAAATACCAGTGTTTTCAAAAAAAGTTCAATCCAAAATGTCCATTAATACATATAATTCAAGAAGTATCAGTAAAATTCTGTGAATTATTCTAAAATATATACAGACGAACATCATGTGTAGTACGTCGGTAAGAAATTAATGTCCCACTTTGTAAAAAGTGAGCTTGCGTTAAAGCAGGGTAATTTTGTTATTTGTTTTTTTACTATAAAGTCAGGCAACAAATTTCCAAGACAAGCAGGCAGGTTCAACAATAAGCAGATAAGATTTAACCCCATGTCGCGGCAACACAAAAAATTAAAATTTATTACTAAAATATCGAAGCGTTCTTAAGCATCATTAAGATATCTGCGAAATGTCGAAATAAAACAAAGTTTATAATATGCAGTTGGACCCACTCATAACGAGCCCAATTTTAGCGAGCGTCTGGATTTAACGAAAAAATTCATTTATTCTCGAATTATACTTTTTCTTGGATGTATCGAAAAATTGCACCCATTAAACTTGAATGAAAATTGCTGAAGTATCCGAGATTTCCACGAGGTGAATTGTATCAAAAGGAAGACGGTCGCAAAAATTGACAAAAAGCAAGATCAGAACTATCGATGATTGAAATCATCGATAGGTCAATGAATTACGATGATTAAAAAGATACAAAAATTTTCCTAATTTAATACATTTTTTTATTTAGATCCGTATAAAAACATTTTAATAAGACAATCATCTCTCTATTTACCTCTTCTTTATGACATTTTTTACCTTGTGTTCTTTTAATTTTGTAATAAACCACCGAATTTTTATCCCATTTGCAATACTCTTCGCTAAACTCCCGCAATGAAATACAAAAACCTTCGTATGTGAAATTTAAAAAAAATAAAATATGAAAATATAAAAAAACGAAGTATTAAAATATTGAAATATGGAAAAATAAAATATTGAAATATAGAAAAATTAAATACATATTAAAATATGAAAATTGTTATTTGAATGTAACTAAAAGCTAATTTATAACGATACCGTAAACACTTACTGTAAATGAACCGAAATATCCGGAGTATATGTTTAAAACTATGAAAGACTGAAACACCTGAAATAGCAATGATATTATTCTTATGATGACGTCAGCTTACACGACTTTGATAGCAGCTCATTTAAGGCAAAAGAGCCGGTGTGTCCAACTTCTTGGTTTTTAATAGTTTTTTTTTTCTTTTTTTGCCACCTGGGCCACCCTTAAAATGCAAATGATAGCTGATGACAGCAAGAGTTTTGAAGCCAAATTTATCATTCTAAGTGGGAAAAAATGAAAAAAAGCTCTTTGTGCTTTTGTTTTGGTGATGAAATATATATTTGATATCTATCAGAAACACCATTAATATATATTGGGGGAAATATTTATTCACACTCTTAATTAATTATTTTATTAAAGTGCTTTATTAATTTGCTTGCACGACCGTATAAATCTTATCTGTAAGCATAGGCATCACGTGGCCCGTGGGTTTGACACCCCTGACACTGATCGTAAATGAAGAAGAGAGAGGAGACTTGTATTTTTCATTTTAAGAAAATCATTGTGTTTATCATGAAATATTGAACGTGAAATATTATCATGAAATATATATCGGAACGATTGAATTCCATTCAATGAATTATTGGAATAACAATTATATTTTATACCAACTGTGTGACGGAGTTTTGAATTATTTTGCACATGAGCGTAATGAGATTGAAATCTCAACGTCTATTCAATTTTTATAATGCCTGAATATTTATTGGGCACTATATAACATCAGCACTATAAATTCGAATATAGATGTCAGTGAGGATTTTCTCAAACTGTGCAAATTATTCATACTAGACACCGAGTTTCCTGAAAGTTCACATCATATTGCATCTAGCAATATCAAATCTACGTAATTCAAAAACTCTACAATATCGGTAAGGTAATCTTAATCGCATCAACATTCATCAATAAACTTTTGCAGTATTTTCCGTGTGAAGAAGGATGTTCCTAATAAACTGAATTATATAGTTATGAGGAGAAGTTCTTCGGATTATTACCTTGAAAATGCAACGTCATCTTGAGAAAATTCTCTTGAGGGATTGCAGAGAATTCGTATCATTTATAATAAACTTCAGAATTTCATCTCTCGATGCTTAGATAATTGCTCTCTCCGTCCTTCTATTTCTCTACGATAAACGTAACGGTAACGAACAATTGTTTAGTTTACTATGTCGAGAGAGAAGGAGAAAGTGTCTATTTGAGAGAAATCTATAAAAGAATCTATAGCATCTCTACAAAATTTTCTCCTCTATATATCGCTGGTTTTTCTTTTTATATCTTTTCTATCTCATGGTCCCCGTTTTGCCACCGTATCCCATAGCAACAAGGGCTCAGATGTTGCTGCTGAACCTCATTGGGATTCGATTCCTACAGGGGATAAGTGTACATGACTTCGAGGAATTTGTCCGGATGTTCCGGAATACCAAATATATACACGTATTCATCGTACGAAACTCTCGTCGGAATCACATTAAAAGGTATCAGCGTCTCCCGCGCAGTATATGCACTTTGTACTACGTTACCCTGTGCTACTGCTACAGACTTATTCAATCATCAGTTAGAGAGAGGCTCATTCTATACCCCTCTCGCACAGGGGTATATGCCTTTCAGCGATAATATGATAACTGTTTATTCATAAGCATGTCTTTCTCTCGATCCGCGCACATGGCGCTGATAAAAAAAAAGCTCATTAAGCGATGGTGGTGATGATGAAGGAACTGGGTTATTATGTATCCGTGAGTCATAATACATACCTATAATATTGCGTATAATGTTTTCTATATGGGTTAACAAAATCAATTTTCTAACCCGTTATATGTCAGAACTCTATTACTTGGTTTTAAAAAAAAATTGTGATAATATGAATGAATTGTAAAAGAAAAACTGTTTGGGGAAAATTATTAAATGGAAAATATATTAATTATTAATTAATTTTTTGCTACTTATTAATTTTTTTGACTATTTTTACTTGGTTTGCAACATTTATGGCAGTCAGTTCAAAATTTAGTTACAACAGTCAAAACTAAAAGTTCTACCTCTCAAAAAAGAAGAGAAGGCAAACGTCCCAAAAAAAGGACAATAATAAATAATGGGATAAAATTAATAGTTTGAGCTCTATCGACAAAAAATCCATTTAAGATACGTAAAATAAGTTTTCTAAAAAAAAAGTATTGAAGCCGAATTCGGTTACAACGGCCTGCAACTGACTATTCAGTTATGTCGTTGTAAACCATGGTTGAATTTTCAACAAAAATGATATGAGATATACAGTGTTGACCAAAAGTCCATGCATAAAAATGCTACTCATGGCAATTTTTCTTCTTCGGGGTACATCAAAATATCTTGTACCAAACCTTCTGAAAGTAACGTTCAATATTTCGTTAGAAAGACAAAGTTTCTAGTTGTAAGAGTTTGATCTTAATATAAAGTTGTCGAATCACACAATAGTGTTTCAAACGTGAAGCATTACTTTTGAGTGTCCCAAAAATAAATCAGATACTGAATTCAAATAACTTTTATACAAACACATGCCAAAACATTTGCAATATGTCATTAAAAAGATTTAAGGTTTATTGTGATAACCTTTTCGGGGCCCACAGGTATACATATATGTGCCTAACTCAAATGGTCCTAATAAAGATGTCGGCCCAAATTAGTTAATGAATTGTTCTTTTAAAGGACATTTTGACATACAATAAACACAAATGAATCAAAAAAGATTTTTACTAGCCAGTTTTGGCTTATGCTTGAAGAGGATAGGAGTTTTATCTCATTATGACGTCTTCACTAATGTCGCACACATGAAGTAAGAAAACAGCCGTGTCACACACAAAAAATTGATATATCTTAAGACAGACTCCGCTTTGCCATCAGTTTATGTGAGATGCCGTTTAATTCACCTTAGCAAATTCTACAAGAATAAAGTGAAAAACCAATAAGGAACATTTGAAAAGAAAAAACAACTTATGGTTCAGAAATTGCGAATGTTTTTTATCTTTCGCAAAATATTTTGATATTGTGTGCCTGAAAAATTGTTTTTGAAACATCAAAAACGATTTTAGAGGATAGAGTGACTCGTGTGCGGAGTTTCTAGTCGCTAATGCTTTACCAATTAACATATTTACGTTAGAAAATTTTCACTTTGTCTTGACGCATCCTACCCTAATTTTTTTTCCACCTTGAACCAACTGAATATTACATTCCTCTTCTCCTCAAGAAGTTGAATGCCTGTCGGTATCTCCACGGTGACTTCTAACGGGGAAAAATACACATCCTGACCACGTTATAAATTTATTTAATTAATTCGGCCGCACCGCGTCAGTCTGGAAAATTCACTCGAACACGCATAGTTTAATTATACCAATATCCTCAGGCTTATACTCTTCGTTCCATATTATCTTTTCTGAGGGGCTGAAGAAAATGTTTTCATGACTGAAATCAATAAATAATTTTTTCAAATAACAAACAATGAAAAATATATCTTTCAAGGAATTTTTTATTTAATAAATTTAATTTTTATTAAATTAAAAGTAACAATAAAGTGGCGACATACTAATTAGAATCGGAAAAATTCGAACCCCCAATGCGCCTAGGATGTTGAGGATGAATTTGAGTACGAATAATTGAAAGATGAACAAAAGATACAACCACCATTGAAATAAAATTTATTTTTCCCTGTTTATGAAGTGATTCTCGAGTTATAAATTTGAATTAGCTCTCGAATTCCGTAAATTTTTGTGAACCATTAATGCCGAAAAATTCTGTATCAAATTGTCGTAGCTATTGAAAATTAATACGATTAGTTTGTCTGGTCATTCAGATTAATTAATTATGTAGGAGTATTCAACTTTTGCAAAGATATTTAAGAATAAACTCATCCACGCAGTGGTATTTAATGAATTGTTAGTCTCATGTTATCGTGTGAATTCTACGTATGATTTAAGGAAGCATGTAAGATATTTTATGAGTTTATAGACCTTACAATGTTTGGAAAAAAAGCAAAATACAGTGTGGAGCTTAAATATATTTTTAATGCGAAATACAATGTGGCGCTCACAATATTTTGTTTAAAGTGCAGAATACAATATGGCGCTAATGATATTGCACAATGAATTAAAAAATGCACAATGCAGTTTGGTGATAATAATATTTATCAAAATACACAAAGCAAAATCACAATATTTTAAAAAGTGCACAACAAAATATGGCGCTTACAAATACAAATACAAGGCCACAACAGGCAAAATGCCCAACAAGGTGGTTGAGAATAGAAAAACGAGCCACTCAGAACGAGTTGCCTCCCGTCGAACACCCCTTGGAATGCCCGGTGTGATCATCAATGACCTTAACGATAGGATTTACGATATTTGAAATAGCGCACAATACGATGTGACGGTTGCAATTAAAAGAAATGCACAAAAATATACCGATAGCAATAAGTATGCAACACAATATGGCGCTGACAGTAAAAATGCGGAACACAACACCGCGATAACATCATTTTTTGAGGAAATGTGCAATATAATGCAGTGCTTAATATTTAAGTATAAGACAACCATAAGTATTATTTATGGGCATTGTATAATATTTTATCATGTGTATATTGTTTATAATTTGTGTTAATTGCATTTTTAATTGGGTTGCTGTATTTTTGAAATGTATGACATCCATATTTTTATGGGCATCTTTTTATCAGCCACCTCGTTGGGCTGTCGTGGCGTTGTATTTGTATTTTTACAAAAATGGACAATAAGATACGGTGATATAAGAATATTCATGTTTACAATAGTGTACAAAAATATGATTTCACACGTCTTCACTCTCATTCTGAAAACATAATATCAACAGAAAAGCCACTTATTTTCCCGACATTGCCCGAAAAATAAGAATTCATCATGTTGGAATCACAGAATATTATTCATTATTATGTCTGTAGTTATAATTAATAGTTTGAGTAGTAAATTAGTAAACATTTTCAATCAAAATCACTCGTTATATTTAATATAAATTATTCAAATCTTTTCCTCCATCAGTAGTAGGGTCGTTTATCCTATATTCGACATTTATATTTATTTCTGAATAATAAATTTTTATCCATGGAAACAATTATTTTTAATACATATCATGGAAACCCAATGTTCATTACATATTCATTCATAAAAAAAAAACAATACGAATGGTATAATAGTACAGAATCTAATTTCTCGTATACGTAAATGAATAAATATCATTATTTGTTGATGATCATGAGACATGAAACGATATCTTTGTTTCAATTTCGGATCGGGAGGTGCGTGTACTTATCATGCTGCTTATCTTTGAATAAATTCATCACGAAAACAAGCAAGCGAAATGGTAATTCGTTCATAACGGCATCCTGTATTTATTAAACTTTAATAATTTAGATCCGAAAATCACACGAAAGCATCTTTTTGACAGAATATATCTATCATTTTGAAGACATTTTTGAATGATGGTGGCACAAAAATAGACAAAAAATTTCAAACGCTGATTTTCCTGAAACGTTTCTTTTGGGTGTCGTCGTTTAAAAAGTAAACAAGAAGTTCAGTTTGTGTGTGAGTGTGCGTGCTCGCGCCCATGTGTGTGTGTTTCAGAACCAACTGAGGCGATGTGTTCATTCTGTCCTCAGCGTCGAACTCTACCTGTTCTTTACTTATGACCCGGTATATTGCATGTATATACCGGGTCATAAGTGACTATATTCATTGGATAAACAAAATACGTCATATATTGCTTTTTTATTTGTTGTAAAAAACGCTGTGGCAGTAAATCATTGTTTGCAAACGAGGATCAGGATGAATCCGTAATCTAATGAAGCCCTGAAGAAATTTCAAGATTCTTCAACAGTGCTCAAAAGTGTATTCGACTGGATGGTTTGAACTCTTCGAGCAGAATGGGGTAATCTTCCCTTCTGTTATAAAATCCCTGATCAATCAAACTTCTGATTGCATCTTTTGTTTAGTAATGGTACTTTTTGAACTTCCACTTTCACTTTATTCATTTAGTCCTTCGAATTGCATAATTTTAATTATGATGCATTATATGTAATCTATGCCATATCAATAATTTCTGGTTTTGACGGAGATGTCCGGGTTCCCTCTTGGAGCCGAAGTGCTTACGTTGCTTCTTCTGACAGAGATCCTGGGTGTCTCGCGGTTTCTCGAGTAATTTTCTTCATTTTTTGATAAAATTCAGTTTCAAATTTATCTGTTTTACGTAGGCGTTCACTTTTCGTCCAAGGATGCTTGCTTGGGGTATTAACGAAAATTTAATTACGGTTTATACTTTATAATTTATTTCAAGTACAGTAAAACCCCTTTGACGAACACCCTTAGGTGCGGTCAACCTTCTGTTACGGCAAAATAGTAATTTCCCCAAATAATAAAACTATGCATTTCAAATCCGTGATTATCGGTCACCACTGTTTCACGGACAATTTTTTTGTCCCGACAGTGTCCGCAAAAGACAGGTTTCAAAGCATTAATTTCAATGAAATCGTTCATTTATATTTTTTTGACAATAAGTAATAATAAAGTCATCATTTTATATGGTTCAATACATCCGTCGTGTGTTGCAACAACCTACTGAATGCGTCTGATTGACGATTTTAATTAGGTCTTATTTTCGGGGAAACACTGCATATATGGTTTGTGTTATCCTGTGTCGGTCTACGGCTAATATTCTTCGACTTTTTTACAAATGCAAATGGTGAAAATAGTCGAAAAATTTCGGTACCGATGAGAATGGGAGAAATGGTTCGCAGACTCACCAAAATTGTAAAAATAAGAGAAACAGTTTGTGGGTATGCAAAAATGCGTAAATAGAAGAAACAACTGGCGGAGAGGCGAAAAAAAAAGAAGGAAAAGAATTTACCCGGGGCTAAAAACATATTAATAGAAGAATTAAATTGTGCTTGGGGTATAAAAAAAAAAGAGGGATGATTTGCGGACGGTGGGGGCAAAATTGTAGAAGTAATTTGTGAACGAACTACAAAATAGTAGAAATGATTTGCGGACGGCGGGAAATTAAAAGAAATTATTATCCAGCCGGTGAAGGCAGCGCAAATAGCTGAAATAATTTGAGGACTGGTAAAAAAAATGGGATAAAAATAACAAAAACACATTAATAAGCAGCAAAAAATACGAAAAGGGGAGAAATAATTCGCAGCCAGCAAATAATATGTAAAAAGTGGAAATGATTTTTTTAAAGGTAAAAAATACATAAATAGTGCGAAGTATACATACATTGAACATTGAAGGACTGGCCACACCCCGCTTTCCATCTCAGAGAGATATCGAAGCGTTCCCGGAAGATGGGTGTATCCGGAAATTTCTTAATTTATGTGAAAATAAAAAACTGCAATATTTCATATACAGGGGTGATTCAGAAGAAATGTAAAAAACTCCAAGAGGTGATAGTACACACCAATCCAAACAATTGTCATCAAAGAATGCACGGTCTAACATGAAACGGACGTTCCCCAAACGTTAAAAGGGCATTCCTGTTCAGATTTATCGGGGGGGGGAAGAGCACCATGCAGGGAAATGTAACCTGGGCAGGAAGAAACCGTATGGAAATCTGCGTCAGAGTGAATAAAAGGCGCTGACGCCAGCCGAGTAAAGCGCCCGAGTGGCATGGTGGTAAGATGCTCGTCTACCATCGTGAAGGTTGTTGTTTGGGTCCCGGGTTCGAACCCAAGGGAGGATATAGATAAGGTATTGTCCCTAACGAACTCGAGGTGACCACCGATATACAGCGCCTTCACTTCCAACCCATCTCACTAATGGCAGTAAATTGCAATACAGCGATATGGTCAGAGCTGGTGTTTGGTGAAGTAGCCCAGTAAAGTTATTCCAGCATGCAACCGTTCTAACGTACGGGATAATGGTGCACTTTAGTAATTAATAGCACGTTTGCATTTCATTATAGACCATGTATTCTTTGATGAAAATTCTTTGTTTTTGTATGTACTACCTCTTAAAGGTTTTCCCATCTTTTCTGAATCACCCTGTATACAATAAGGTTCCTTATTTTATATACCCATATATACAATAAGGAATGTAGAATAAAAACTGTGATCATAACATCGTCCACAGTTAATCAGGCCGTAATCGTACCATTGTCCTTGTAGTATACATACAGAACGTAGACTGATTATATCTAAAATTACGTAGTAGCTACATGAATTGAAATCTCACGGAAAGGCACCTGCCTACAGACCATTAGTTGGAGAACACTGGTCTAAACAACGCAAGAAAATCGGCTCTATATTCCAAGACTAAAGCAAAAAAAAAGTTGCCGATAGTTGACTTATACTATATCCTAATCCTATGATTAACAACTGATATGGCTGAATAGACAAAAGAAATTGCGACTTTTTTCACCGTTCTTTTTCCGAAGCAAAAACAAAATCTGATGGTGACTTTTCGAGGTTAAATATTGTATTTGGACACAGATATCTTTGAGAACATGTCTGTAGGAAAAGAAAATATTTCGTTGGCGTTTGTGTTTCTACTCGCTTCTCATCTTTTACTCGAGGAGGATCTTAACCCTTATATCTCTGTTTTGATTATATTAAGTTATACTGGCCGGAATATTTCTTTTCCTGGCAACGGATTGTATCAGTCTTATATACAACAGTGTTGTTCAACCTTTTCACAGATGCGGATCAATGGAAGTAGTTTTGCAATTTCGCAGAGCAGTGAAAATGGGAAAAGTAACTTGTCGACCAGCATAAAATAAAGGAATGAAAGGAATGACTAACAAAAAATAAATATACGTACAAGAAGTAATGGATGAATAGAAAAAATGACTTATCGACCGGTAAAAAAATAAGTAAAGAATAAATAATAACTAAATAAGAAGAATAACTTGCGGACTGGCAAAAAATATATAAATGAAATATACAACTGACAAAAAAAAAGTAAATAGGAGAAATGATAAATAAATATAAGAAGTAATTTGCAGTCAGACAAAAATAGGGAGAAATAATTTCCAAAGCAGCAAAAAAATGAATAGGAAAAAATATTTTGTTGACCCATTAAAAATGATTAAATGAGAGATTTTATTTTCAAATCAGTAAAAACAACTAAATAGTAGAAATAATTTGCAGATCGACAAAAATTAATGGAAGAAATAATTTGCGATCGGCAAAAAAAATCTATAAAATCGGCAAAAACCTGTAAAAAAGAGAAAATTGGCTGAAGAGAATAAAATAATAAATGGGAGAAATAACTGGCGGACCGGCAAAAACAAATGAATAGGAGGAATAATTTGCGGAGCAGCAAAAATGAATAAATTAAAAAAAATATTTGAAGATCGTGAATAATATGTAAATGGGAGGAATAAGTTTCGTACCTGCAATATAATGTGAATAAGAAAAATAATGATTTAAGTATACCAGCAAAAATACAAAAAAACAGGAGAAAATTTGCGCACCGGCAAAAAATGCATAGAAGAACTGATTTGAAGACCAGTAAAAATATAAATAACTATTTAGTAGAAATAATTTGAGGACCGGCAAAGAAAGATAATACATAAATAGTACGTAGGAGAAATAATTCGCTTACAACTAAGACAAATAAAAACCAATATATATTTTTAATTAAAATATTATTTATTGATTTGTTATTGAGTAACAGCTACAGTATTGTGCGAAATGTATCTTGGACCGGTAGGATATTCCCACAGACCAGCAGTTGAAGAACACTGCTACAAATTATATTTATTTTAATATAAAAATAAATTGGTATTTTTAGGAAAATTTCTTGAACGGCTGTGTGCGAATAAAATTTGAGGAGTCGTTTTGAATCATACAAGGATTAGTGGAACTCCTTCTTTATATATATATATATCCTGAGATCATAATAATTTGATAATGCTGCAGGGTAATAGTTTGGATGACCAGCATCGTTTACGAAATGCCAATGGTGTAAATATATACTCGGAAACATATTTTCTTTCCTTTCGACCTTTCATAGCTAGATTACGTGTTTTCCTCCTTGGAATCACTTGATATGAATGATGCTGGAAAAAACTAATGACGACAAACGAATAGCACGAGGGACATTGAATGAGTTATACCATGCAACCGCACAACAGCAGCAGCAGAAACAACAACAACATCAGGACCACAGTTTGTTCTACGCAAGCTCTTGTTATTCCCCCCGAGGAAGACGACGGAAGGGGGTTAGAGAAAAGAACCAGTAAAAGCCAGTCAACTTTAATAAGAGTTTCTAAAATGACAAAGTGTTTGCTTGGGTTAAAGCCAATTTCAGATTTCTTGGATCGACTCCAGCGACTGGAAAAGCGTCGGCCAGCAGCAGCATTAGTTCACGAGACAGGCAGCACAGCACACACATACACTCTACCATTGCTTTTTTGCAACAGCAGTTCTCTCTTTCTTTCGTGGCACAGCTTGCTTCGAGCGTAACAGAAGATTAAAAGAAAAGCTCGAGGCAACAACAACAAAAAATAACACGCGAAAAGCTGAAACAACAAAGAAAACAAAAATTCTTATAACGCTGTCAAGACATTTTTTTTTCTGCTACCGTTAATGTTGACATGAAAAGCTGGAATCATAGTCTTACCAAATAACTTCTTCTGAGCTCCATAATATTCTACTTGCAATAAGAGCGGCAACAAAATCATTACTTGTGCTCTTTTTGGCGACCACAACTATATCGTAAATACTTTAAAAACTTATTTTAATAATCATCATTCATTTTTTCTCTGTATTCAGCAGTTAATGTCATAATGCATACACGTTAGAACAATTTGTCATTTCTGTTCCCAACATGTCTCCACTCAATTCTGTTCATGACTATTAAGTTCTCATAATTTTGTGTCTGGTCCAGAAGAAATTGGCTGTTCAACTTTTAAGAAGTATTGTATAAGTATCAATCATTCGAAAATTTTTCTTAACAAACTTTCAAAATTGCAAAAAGAAAACGACATTTTTGTAGCATTTAAAAGATTTTGTTTTAATGTTTTTCGAGCATTGGGATGCAGCACCCAATGCTATTTCTTCATTGGAAGACGGAAATTCTCCCATAAAAAAATTTTAAGCGTGAAATACAGTGATACCTCTAAGCTAACGAAGATAATTCGTTCCAGAATCACGTTCGTAAGTCGAAATCTTCGTTAGCAGAAACGCGATTTCCTATAGGCTTCTATGGAAAATCGTTTAATTCGTTAAAGAAATGGCCTAAAATTTGAAAATAAGTTTTTTTAAACACCAACTTGTACAACAGTTTTAAACACCATAAATAGAAAAAAACTGACTGAAGGCTAAAATGAACAGCTTCAAAGTTGCAATGAATGAGAATTTACTTGAATATGAGATACTAAAAATCTCTATTTACTTTACACTATGTGTGTATACAACCAACACCAACTTTAATCTAGAACTATGCACCTCGTCCACATTCCTCTGCAGAACTTCTAACGAATCGGTTTATGTTGGAATGTGCGTATCGATGTTGTTAACCTAATGTGAAACTCGTTTTTGTGTAATGCTTGTTATAGTGCTTCCATCTCCCTCTTATTTTTCGAACTATGAATAAAGTGTAATGACTGAAGATTTTACTGTTGTAGGCCTGTTGCTCTCTGTGGCAAAACGTTTTAATGGGGAAATCAGCTTGCATTCACCCCTAGGAGTTGGGAAAGCTTTAATCTACTAAAGGCACAGTCTACTTGGCAAAATTGAAATAAGTTCGTAGGTGTATTCATCCATTTATATACGATTCGGTCTGCCCATTTCTGCGTCTGATACATGCAAATGGTACAGATAAGCTCCTACAATGTTCAGTTTGATGCTATGAGACTTGCTTCAGAGTTGGGCTTTTTTCCGTATTTTGGCTGGTGCTGCCATCTGTCGTGGAATCGAGGGATGCCAAACATTTAAGGGCGTTGGTGGGGAAACCTTTGAAAATTAAAATTTCAAATAACTTGCCGCATCCCTGACCGATTTCTAAGCATTCATCGAAACCCTATAGCGGAACAAAATCAAAATACAGCGTGAATCCGACTTCTGCCAAACGAAAGGGGGTGATAGACGAGACAAGTGGATCATGAAACACCCCACCTGCTCTATCTCGAACCGTTTTCGAGTTATGGTGGATAATTGATTATGGAAACAAAAATAATGCGTGAAGTCTGGAAAAACCAGAATGTGTGAAGTTTCTGAGGCCTACATGTTTCTGAGAAATGACATATTCGGAAAGCGCAGAAAAAATCCCGTAAGACCACACCGATTTCATTGAAATATCTGGATTTAATGCCGAGCTACAGGTGCTAAAAGATTGGCGAAGTTCAAAATCGAATTGTCACCATTGTCCATTCCATCAGCTTTGGAAAGAGCTTAGAATAAACTAAATCGGTCTTCTAGTTCAAGAGAAATTTAGTCGTTTGTTTGCAATACATCATCGAAATCTCTGTTCGTCGAAGTAATTTTAGTAAGTTCTTTTGGCGACAATTCGTTTTTTCACTTCACCGATCTCTAAGCGCTTGTAGCTCGCCATTAAATACGGATATCCTGGAGATAGATGTAGTGTCACCTGATAGGCTTTTTTGTGCAAAATCAAACTGTCACCAAAATCTGTGAACCACCAATTCCGAATTTTCGTCTAATAACTACTTCGAAAAAAGCTGATGTTAGTGATGTATTGAAAACAAGACTAAACTTCTTCTGAACAAGAAAACCGATATGGTTTATCGTAAGCTCTTTCGGAAGCTGACGGAATGGGCAAGTTTCTAGAAAATTTGACCAATTGTAGCTAGAAGGGTGTTTGCAGAATTAGCGATTAAAAATTTTGAAGAAAATTCAATTTTGCACTTTGCCAATCTTACAGAGCTTGTAGTTCACCATTAAAACCAGATATTCCGATGAAATTGGTGTGACCTTATATGATTATTTCTGTACTTTCCAAATGTGTGCTTAGTTTGCGTATAGGCCTGTTAGAAATTTTACAAATTCTTGTTTTCTTCGATCTTGCCCTTTTTTTCCATAATTGATTATCCTCCATAATTCGAAAATGGTTTGAGATAGGACAGGGTTGATGGGGTGTTTCATGATCCACTTGATCTCGTCTATGGTCTATCTCGTCTGACTTGGTCTCGTCTATCACCCCCCCCCCCCCTCTTTCGTTTGGCATAATTGGTCGGATTCACCCTAGATATTCCAAAAATAAAACTATTCTGGGGAGCACCAGATTAACCATGAGTTTTGTGAGACAGCAGTGGGTGTCAGCATTTGAGAGCCACTACTTCACTGTAAGCATGAATGTTTCAAACATTCGCTGCGCGTACAGCTGTTGAAAATTATGTCATCTGTCTAACGTATTCGGAAGTGGCAAAATAGCTGGGGATTGATCCAAATGTCGTGAGTCTGATCGTTCCTTTTTTAACGACGATAACTTGTAGGGAGAAAAAATGAGTTAGCTCAACCTTGGCTTCAAAATATGCAAAAAAACCAAAAAAAAAATTATAACATAAATCGAAGTACTGATATCAAACGAATTTTTGCTTCCCATGATATGGTATTAGTCCGTTCCGTGCTTTGAGTAAGTGACAACAATATCCAAACGTTAACAATATACTTGATTCCAAAAAGCGACGTCTTCTGTACAAATACAAATACAACGTCACAACAGGCAAAATGCCCAACGAAGAGGCTGAGAAAAAGATACCCATAAAAATATGGATCTCATATATTTAAAAAATGCAGCAACCCAATTAAAAATGCAATTAATAAAAATTATAAACAATACATACACGTGATAAAAATTATACAATGCCCATAAAGAATACTTATGGTTGTCTTATTCTAAGTATGGATAGCTTCTCGATTTACATCCTGACGAGTTTCAGTTTATAAATGAAGCTTTAATTTCTAATTTCTATAAATACCAAATTATCATTCAGCTTATATATTTTTTTATGTGAAAAGTAACTTCATACAAACGATAAAATTTACATTTTTCCAATACTCTATGCAGCGGTTCCCTGTTCGATTCAGAATCAGTATAAGTATCGCTCTTATTTGTTTGCGATTCTTCTCCGATGCACATACAACCCATTTTCTTTACAAAACTAATTCAGCGAAATTTTGGTTTTTTTTTTTCCTTTCCTCATTTCGTTAAGAATCAAATCTGTTCTATCCGTTGCACGAGAAAAATGAGACGAATATTTCCATTTCTTTCCTGTCCTTTGATCTTCCTTCACCGGGAAATAAAAGCATTCAAAGATTTCGAATGAAAGAAATCATTTCTATCTAATGATACTAATCCAAATACGTTCAGCACTTATTTTCTGCTGCATCCCGGACACAAAAAAAAGTGCTTTTCAAATTTAACGTGTACGCTGTCAAAAAATAAAATGCTTTTAAATCTTACTATTTCCACATCATAAACTAATCATTCAAGATTTTACTTTGGACATGATCATGAGAAGAAAAGATGTTCTAAAAGACATGCGAGCACTTACTACTACTACTACTCAACCACACACGCACCTCGTTCATAAACCTGTGCGGAACTTCTAACGAATTGTTACATGCTAGAATGTGCGGGGACGTGTTGTGAATCTAACGTGAGGTTTGTTTCTGCGTAATGTTTGTTATGTGTAATGCTGTCACCTGCTATCAATTTTTCTAACTACGTATGAGTGAAGTGTGACAATTGAATATTTGTACCGTTGTAGGACTATTGCTCTCTGTGGCGAGACTTTTTTAATGAGGATATCGGCTCGCATTTGCACCTCGAAGTAGGGAACCTGCGTGCACTTACTGTGATTTTGTTATCTTGTGCGAGAAAATACGATAACATGGATATAGTTTTCTTGAAAAGAATCAGAAATGTGTAACATATTACTCAGTTAAGAGAATGCACGCGTTTATTGCTGTAGGGAAAAACTTCTTCTTTTGCGCGCCTGGTTTGCAATGGAAGTTTATTTGTGAAACAAGCTAAATCAATGCTACTACAATAACGTACATGAGTCCATTGACTTTGCCAAGAAATGAGATTCGTGCATATTTTCAAAAGAGACATTTTTCTAATAGGTATTTAACCCTTGTAGACCCGAGTATCCATTTCTCGGAATTTTCAAAATGTTTTTTGCGTTTTTGACACTCAAAAAATGCATTAAACACATAAATCTCAGCAAATCTTTATTTCTACGATCTTTCACATTTTCAATTATATTTTATTTTTTTGTGAAGAATTAATTCACTTCGTTCAACTTTTCAGCCTTTGATGCAAGGTATATTCGTCTTTACTTACAGCTTTTTTCCAGTTTTTTCCAGAATTTTATTGATAAATTATGTGAAATAATTCACACTTTTCCCAGAGTCACTTTCTCCGCGAAGCCATGTTAAATACCCCCTGAAAGTTCAACTTTCAGTGCTGTTCCACCCCCCCCCCCCCGTTCACATATAAGTAAAGTAGTTTAATACTCTTTTCCAGCAGGTTTTGTTTATCTTGATGGAGCTGCGTAAAAATTTATCAGATTTACCTCATCAAACGTGGTCCGAATAAAATTGTCACAGATAGAACGGCTATGAGGGATCTGGAAAATGATAGAATTAAACACAGTTCTCATTTACGTTGAATCACACTCCACTGAATTCATGTGGTGACAGAACGCGGAATATCATAATCACGTTAGAAGAAAAAAAAAAATTTTCCCAAACTATAGGTAGGCTGTATTTAAAACAAAATACTGTACTTCCGAAATTTACTGATGTGGAAGGGATATGATTCTTTATGATGCTTGAAGACTTGGGATGATCGGAAAAATTAATTACGGTGATGAAATCGAACTGAAAGAATACCCTTTTATTCAATACTTTGAAGTCCATGTTCAATGTATGTACCTCACGGGCTAGGGATTGCAATAGAGTATGACTTCTTTCAGCAAATTTTGGATCTAGTCTTTTTTACGCCCGGGACACAGCCGTGTCAAGGCTGGCCCAATACGTCCAAAGGATTGTCATGGGGAAGCATTGGGGCCGTTCCATTATTTGCAATTGTCAAATTTTGAAGGCTGGTAGGTATTGGAAAGCTGATCGAACAGAACGGCCACCACCTTTCAGCTTCCAACATAAGTCAAGAAGTCCCGCCCTCGTTCCCCATCCCCCAGTCTGTTTGACCACACATTAGTCGAAGAACACCAACAGTCACAACACGATGAGTGTTCTGGAAAAGCGGTTCTGTTCCTATTCTTGGCAAATATACGCCAAGGAACATTGAGCTGGGCTGGGTCAGTTTGTAGCCAGCCTATACTGCTGGTGCGGCATTGCAGCAAGGGACAGCAAATATTAGAAGATACAGTATGTGCGAATGACTCTTGGGCCTGGCTTAACACTAGTGTGGCCCTAGCTTTAGTCGGATCCTTCCTCAATGTATTTACTAGCTGTTACCCGCGAATTTGATAATCTGAAAATAACTCAGCGATGACTATCCCCCATATGACATTTGAACCACTCGTGGATCCCCTTGGGGGATGAATTATAAGAAATCGTGTCTTAGTGGGTATGTACATTTTAAAATACAATACTGACTAAATTTTATATTTATGGCTTCAGCGATTTCGGTCAGTGATTATTGCTCCATATAACGTTTGAATCATCCCCCTTAGGGGAGGTTGAGTTTTCAAAACCCTTTCTCAGTGAGTCTCTAAATTACAATACAAAAAAAAAAATACTGACCCAATTTCATTTTTATTACTTCAGTGACTTATTACTTGATTTCTCCATATGACCCCCTTGTTGAACCCACTCAGGGCACCCTTAGGGGTAGAATTTCGAAAAAAGCCCTTCTTAGTCTTTACGTCACGAAACAAAACTTCAGACCGCATTTCATTAATATAGCTTTAGCGGTTTCGGCTCGGCGTGATTTCTCAATGTTGTGTTTGAAACCCCTCCCCCCTTTTTAATTCCCTTAGGGGTCGAATTTCGAAAAAAAACCTTTCTTAGTGAGTCTTTACACCATGATATGAAATTATATATTGCCAAAATTTGATATCTATAGCTTCAGCAGTTTCGGCTCGGTGAAGATGAATCAGCCAGTGAGGACATGTTATTTTATATATATATATACGCTGCTGGCCACCGTAAATGCAACACCCCGAAGGAAGCATGCAAATAATATGAAATTTACAACATGCATTAGTGGAGGTGAGATATGCAAATGATTAGAATTTCAGCGCAGACGCACATCACGCGCGCCTGTGGCGCCACTTCAAAACGCTATTTAAGGCTTGGAGATTTCGACGATTTGAAGTACGGCAATTGTGTTTTTCTTGTGGTTTTTTCAAAAAAACGATCAATTATGCCTCGTAGAAAATAGCGATCATCTTTTTATCAAGTATGCGAGTTCGACAGATGAAGGATAGTGGCCTACCGAGATTGTGGATTATCTTTCAGGGAAATCGGTAGTCGTGTTGGACGAAACCAAACAACTGTAATGCGGATATGTGATCGTTGGATGCAGGAGGGTACGACGGACCGACGTGTTCGATCGCATCCACCTCAGTGCACCACTTCACGTGATGACAGGTGTATTGTGCGTATGGCAGTGACGGATCGCTCAGCCACATCACGAACCATAGCACAGCACATTCAGTCTGTACCGCATCATAAAGTGTCTGCACGTACCATTCGACGCCGTTTACAGCAGAGTGGTCTGTCCGCAAGACGTCCATTGCTTCGTCTACCCTTGACGCAGAACCACAGACGTCTCCGCCGCCAATGGTGCGATGAAAGAAGGATGTGGACGGCACAATGGAATGAAATTGTCTTTACTGACGAGTCACGCTTCTGTCTGCAACACCACGATGGTCGGATTCGAGTCTGGAGACACCGTGGAGAGAGGATGCTGAACAGCTGCGTTATGCACCGCCACACTGGTCCTGCACCGGGTATTATGGTATGGGGCGGTATTGGATATCACTCTCGCACTCCTCTAGTACGCATTGCCGGTACTTTAAAAAGCCAGCGCTACATCTCCGAGGTATTGGAGCCAGTTGTCCTTCCTTACCTTCAGGGCTTGCCCACAGCTATATTTCAACAGAATAATGCGCGACCACACGTGGCACACATTGTCCAAAGGTTCTTCGTCAATCGCCAGATTGAATTGCTTCCCTGGTCAGCTCGCTCTCCGGATCTTTCGCCGATAGAAAACATGTGGTCCATGGTTGCTCACGATTGACCCAGATTACATCCCCAGCTGCCACACCAGATCAACTTTGGCAACGCGTGGAAGCTGCTTGGTCTGCTGTACCCCAAGAACACATCCAAAGTCTCTTTGAATCAATGCCGAGGCGTGTGGCAGCGGTGATCTCCAACAATGGCGGCTACTCTGGCTACTGATTTTGGCAGGAACCACACTTCACAGAAGTCTATAAATTTAATCATTTGATGCTTGGTCAACATGTTATCTACAAAATAAATATTGTTGCGATATCTCTTGTCTTTCTTGGTGTTGTAATTTGGGTGGCCAGCAGTGTATATATATATTAGTCACGATTCATGCTATTAACCCTTTAAGCGGCGTAGCAGAAATTACTAAACGTCCGTTAAAATGAATGCTATATCTTTTTTTTAATTATATAAGCTTTCTTCCGACTTTGTGCAAACTAAGGGGGCATAGGGAAGAGTGTTCCATTAAGAAATCAACATTACAGAATTGATGGGTTTGTCAATACTAAAATAAGATACCTTTAAGGAGGCGAGATATCTCGTTAATGCCGTTTAAAGGGTTAAGGTGCTTATATCGAACTACAGAGGGTTTTAAGTAGTGTCAGTTTAATTGTGGTCATTCTGTATGTTAACAAGTTTATTTCATTTGCTAACGTCAACGTATGGTAACCGTCATATCTCACAAATCTCAAGAACTTATACGATCTATCCGGACCCATTTATCTCGCAATAGACGAACCGTGACTGAAAATTATCGGTAAATTCCAATTCATTTATTTATTTCAGCACATACTTTTGTTTTTATTGGTGAAGACAGAAACTCCGTGGCCACTCACGAGCTATCGTAGTCGTCATAAAATTCATTGCCCGTATAAAATGAGTTACAGCCCTTGAAACTCACGTTCAAACACGGAGCTCCTGGAAAAAAACCATAACTCACAATTTACGATTTTCGTATATCTTGTCACTAAAAACAGAAAAACTCGATATCTCTTATATCATCGTGGTCATAAATCATCAAAAATATTTTTCTATCACGTCACAGATCAGCAATTTTCAATGAAAACACACCTCATAACCAAGCTTCATAAAATCCTGATTTTGTAGAATCCTCACTCATTAAGTTGGCATGTTCAGAAAAAGAAATGCTATTGCTGAATGTAGTTTGTATTTCGATCTGCAGTGATTGTCCATTGTCAAATGCAGTGGGTCACATTTATACGAGACTAGCTATAATACCCAGTGCTACCCGAGTTTTCTTCAATTACTAGGAGGATTGAAAAAGTGACAAACCATTGTAAAAGCATGCACATATCTGAAACGCATTGTTGGGAACCACAGTAACCAAAGTAAACGTTCCGACAGTGATTGTTGAGGCCACAAAATCATTGTTGCCCGACAGTTTTTTGCCCGTTTCGAGCATTTGGCCAGCTCTGACGAACTTTTAAAGTAGCCAACGGTTCAATCCCGGTCCTGTTTGATATACATGAAAATCTGGCGATGATCGGGCTAAAACTGTAGATTTGTATAAAGAACATACATACATACAGACATACATACTTTCACATTTATATATAACATACCTGGGTTTCACGGTTACTGTTTCAGTACAAAGCAGAGATTAATGTGAATGAAGTCAATTACTGTGGCATAACAGTTTGACCAAGTGAGGACATTATTTTCCGAAATGCAGTTTTCGATGATTTCTGAATCTTTTGGATGGGCACTGTCAGATTATGCAACAGGTTTTATTCAAACGGGAATATTTTTGGTCGAAATTACAAAGTAAAGTGCGTTTATGTCGTTTCCACCGAAAGGTAAGACATAGCCACCTTTTTCATTCACTTCGATATTTTTCATTCAAAAGGGCTGTCTTTCTCCGTGGATTTGAGTATACTGAAGCGCGCATGCGCTAACTGCGCTCACCTCCGTAAAAATTATCCAATGAGCGCCTACTTACCACTTATCGTGTGGACAGTTTCAAGAAGAATCGGTAAGTTAAAATTAAGTTACCAACTAAAGCACTTGCCTCGTGTAAACGGGCCTTTAGATAAAGCATCGAGAATAATGCATTTGCGACTGCGCTTTTTCTGTGCGAAGTCATGATGCAAACATTGTGTTTTCGAGCGCCGACAGTATTCTGCAGAAGGGGTCTAGCGTTCCAGCATTTATTCAAATATCGGAATTTCCTGCATTCACCTATAGCCAACAACCTACAGGTGTAAAAAGTTTCCGACGGCCTTCACAGGTACGTACAGCAAAACTGTCAATAAACACGTCTCACATGCGGTCACCCATTGTAAGCCAAATAATTATATCCCCTTGCATAATAAAAGTATCCGTTTGAAACCTCTGGTTTGCGAACCCTGCCATCGGCGTCAGCAAAAGAGAAGTTTTACTGTATAATTACGTACTCCTGTAGGGTCTCCGGGCTAAATATAAGTCTTTCTGCACGAAATTCAATTTTTTGCAGAAACTCAGATCCTTGCTTTTTGCGTGCATTTTTATAATTTCATTTCATGAAGTCCCGAAAGCCCCCCGTTTGAGCAATTTTTTTTATTTTTTTTACTTTTGCTAAAGTTGGCACCTTCTATGGGTTTAACAAAAAATAAAAATAAAATAATTGAATATACAGGAGACAGCTAAAGACACTTCAGAGACAGTATCCATCTCCAAAAAAAGCCTGATTTTTTATGCAAGTCTAAATTTTAAATATATTTGAATATTTTACCTAAGAAAAATATGTATTTAGTGGCCATATACATATAATAATAGTTCTCCTGCTAATCGTAAAATTCGATTGAGTAGGAAAGTTTCCTGATTCTGAAATTATAAAAAAAAAATCATATAATTGTTTTGCCAAAGAAACACCAGCAATAGTAGCAGCATGTTTTTATACTCGTGAAAGAAAGATGTTCAACGATTCCGCTACGTTTTCACAAACCTCCGAGATACTGTTTATGATCTTCCTTTCTGAAGGATGAAGAGTCCGTCAGCTTGAAAACTTGTCTGGAAGTGTCACGAAAATGACGAATTTAAAAATGCATGATGATTTTTTTTTTTTTTTTTTTTTGAACGATGAACTCGAGGTTCAAAGCGCATGTACCCTACAGAGAAACAGCGGAAACGACTTGGTGACGAAAACCGATTTGCGCCAACACATCCTTCTCCCAACCCGTGATAATTCTTATTTTTTCTCCGCACCGAAATGTCCTCTGTCTAGAAAGGGGAAGTTCCGATAACTCTTCACGTGGTAGAACCACCGCGAACGCTTCCCATGGGTAATCACCACGATACGAAATTGTTTCATAAGAGAAAAAAAAATCAATATTATCCTATATTCCTCCATGTATGAAATTATGATTACACTCATATGTAATTTTCCTGAATAAATACTAGTACTTAACCGTGCATGTACCTCGTAAACATTACTGTGGAAAATTTATAACAAATTGGTATACTCCGGAAAATGTGTGCTCTGTGTCTATCTGCGACACCTTAACGTATAAATGTTATCAGAGTAGTGCTTGTTTCGTGTTCATGCTGATGCTGCCATCTGTATTCTGTATTTTGAAGTGAACAAGTTAAGTTCTTGAATTTTTTTCCATGTTATGGGAGTATCATGGTTTATGTCTACCTGATCTCTGCGGAGTAAATTTTTCTAATGAAGGACTAGAGCTCGAACTCCCCACTGCTTACCCCGATAACATTAAAAATTTAAATAACATTTACGGCTGTATAAAACGTGAAATTTTTATATTAAATAATTCAAACTTAAATCAGAAGCTTTAGCCGTTGAACTGAGACAAAATAATTTTAAAATAATAATTTTTTTTTCTCATAAATAACAACGATATAACTTCGAATAGGTATAGGTATACGTGTCAATTGTACAATTACAATTGTCAATTACAATGACACTACGTGTCAATTGTAACACAATTGACACGTTAATTGACACGTTTAAAAAGAAATACGATAAACATGTTGGGGTAAATCGAGAAGCTATCCATTCTTAGAATAAGACAACCATAAGTATTCTTTATGGGCATTGTATAATATTTTATTACGTGTATATATTATTTATAATTTTTATTAATTGCATTTTTAATTGGGTTGCTGTATTTTTGAAATATATGACATCCAGATTTTTATGGGCATCTTTTTCTCAGCCACCTCGTTGGGCATTTTGCCTGTTGTGGCGTTGTATTTGTATTTGTATTTAGTTTTTTATTCAACACCAAAAACACATATAAATACCATATTCAAAAAAAGTATAAACTAAAATAAAACAGTAATTTACAAATTCGGAAAAAAAAAATTGTCTAACTTGAAAATTAATAAACATCTCGAGGAAGAAATTTTTACGTTTGCGAATTCTATACCTGAAGTTTTTCGAAACATTCATTGAAAGTATAAAATAAATGCTGATTTTGAATTAAATTGAAAAGAAAAAAATCTGAAATCTTTTTCCAGTATTGCGCATAATATTAATTACCGTTGCTTATCGATTACAGGGAAATTGTATTAAGAGATCTAGGACGAACCGATTGGGTCCCTCACGGCTGCAGATTGTACGTTGCGTTTTTTTTTTCTATTGTCTTTATTTTGTATATTATTTGTGTTCATGTATTTGGGTGTGTTGATCATTTGACCATTTTTTCGCACCACGGTCATTTTCTGCTCACGAGGGCTAATTAAACCGGGACATACAATTTATTGCCGATTCCGAACGGATGGCTTTTGTTTTTTATACTCATCGAGAGGTTGGTGCGCTAACCCCTCGATGGGGTGACTCCCTGCGGTAGCAATGTTTTCAGCGGTCATGTCGCCGTTTCTGTTGTACCCCTTTGTCAGGAAATATTTGTAATTTTGCAATTAAAAAAAATTGGAAAACCAGAAAAAAGCATTAAATATATCTTTATTCGGAACATACAGGGTGCATAGGTAACGGGGCGTTTTACTGACGCACCATTGATCCTAGAGGCATACTTCCACTACGAAAAAAATAACGTGTAGTACTCAGATATATCATTAGTGTCGCAAGCGGTTTCATAGTAATTAAAATAAACATTTATCTTTTTATACTGTCCCCGCTCAAAAAAAAAGCCTCGTGAAACCGTTTTACCCGCATTGAATATTGTTTTTTTCCCGTCAACTTCCCTCTTTTTTTCGAATTCAGATATCTCAGTGAATATTGCACTTAGAAACGTGGAATATTTTTAATTGGCATCAGGAGAGACTAGGGAAACAACTTTGTAATTGAGAGTTTATGTTTTTATTTTAATAATTGTACCACACACCTTACAACATGAATGGCATGTCTGAATACTACACGTAATTTTGATACTTTTCTTACTGGAAGTATGCCTTTGGGACAAATGGTTAGTCAGTATAATGACATACGCCCTGTTTCCTATGAATCCTATATATGTTGCCTTTAAGGGTGGCATAGAGCCCAAAATAAATGCAAAATATGGTGTACCTCCTCACACACACAAGACACATCAAAGAAACTAGATCATATTGGAGATTACTTACTAAAAAAATTAAATCGAAGAAAACAATAAACACAGTTACAAGGAAAACAGAATAAATAATGCAAACAGGAATTAAATAGAACCACTGTGGTGCCAATAGGGATTCTAACCTGTATCCTTTAGGGTGAGAGTCCAGCACGATGTCTACACCACCACACAGGTAAGCAAAAAGCCTTTCTTTTCCTCTGAAAAAAAACCACATGCCCATAAGTTCTTGAAGTAATTAATCCCCATCGGCATTCGGCGCCTCTTGCCAACTTTCCGCCAGCTTAACGTGCTCTGGAGGCAAAAACTGTGAGTTTAAAATGCGAACAATTTCGTGAGCACCTATTTCGGTAGTTGTTTCCATGGGATAAAAGTGATAATTCATTAGCCCCAACATCTCTTGTATTTCCTGATCAATAACCAACGCCAAACCTCCCTACCAGGTGGCATATCGGCAATAAAGTTCCATGGGACGATTAGACGGAGCTGTTTCGGTTCACCTTCAATGGAAATCCTTCTGAAACGATGCAGTCTTGCGGTATGCACCCCCGAAATTATTCTTCTTGCAAGATCTTCAATTTTTACCTAATTTTTAACGAAGCATCAAATCTTTACTAAGGGGGAGGGGCTGCACGTTGACAACAGGTACTTAATGACAATGGGGAATACTTTGAGGAATAATTGCATGTGTCATTATCTGTATTACAGGGTCACCATTGCCAGACGCGGGGCCCCTTAGCACCGATTTTTTTCCATCTGTGAGAGAGTCTAATCGAAAATATTCAGAAAATAAAAATCATGAAAATTTAGAACAAATGAAAATCATGAAAATTTAGAACAAATGAAAATCATGAAAATTTAGAACAAATGAAAATCATGAAAATTTAGAACAAATGAAAATCATGAAAATTTAGAACAAATGAAAATCATGAAAATTTAGAACAAATGAAAATCATGAAAATTTAGAACAAATGAAAAAATAATAATTTCAGAATTAGTAAAAATTCAGAACAAATGAAAAAAAAATAATTTCAGAATCAGTAAAAATTCAGAACAAATGAAAGAAATAGTTCCAGAATTGATGAAAATTTATAATTTATTTGTAAAACAATTTCAGACATGCTAGAAATTCTCAATTTATGAAAGAAATAATTCTAGAACTATTTCTTTCTAGATGAAAATGCAGATTTACAGAATTGATGAAAATTCAGATCGGCAGAATTGAAGGAAATTCAGAATTTATGAAAGAAGTTATTACCGTAAATGCAGGGGCTCCCCAAACCACATGACCCGGTGTGACCGCACCTATCGCATACCACTAAGGGCGGCTCTGTTAGCATAATTTTTTGTTTCTGATGATTAAAAACGACAAGAATTTTTTTTGGTTGCCATCTACATGGATAACAATAATGAATGCACGTGTAATCAAGTTAGGCACATGTATATTTCGGAGCTCGAAAAATTTCTGAAACCTCTCTCTCTCTCTGCAGCATGAATTTTCAAAAACCCTTAGTCTATTGTAATTTCACGTGGGAGAAGCCGATCAATATTTGAGCTTAAAGATTATGAACCCGAACGCTTGAACTCGCTGAACAGCTGCTCTATTATTAGCTCTAGCTCTTCATTTTCTTCGAGGGACATGAGCCTCTTCTACTAACTTCATCAAATATTAAAACGCTATCTAGTAAAAATGAGGTCCTGTGTCTTACAAACTGATGGGCGTCTAGTGCTAATTCTCTTCGTTTTCATGCAACGTTTCGGAAAAGCACGGAAATGACAAGCAGACTATACCGTAAGCAGCGACATAACTTATTAATAACTTTTAGGGAAGGAGAATACACGGACGTGATATATATTCTGGGTGATCCCTGTGTTAGCCGGGAAACGACGTGGAGTTTTGTAGATTTTATCTCTCCGCAGCGTCAACAAGTTTTATGTATCGTACCTCTTGTTGATGCACAATTTTACTAACTCCCCCACTCTCATATTTCATAATACTCCACACGACACGTTTCTACAGATTTGCCGTAAACATTTTATCATCAATGAATTTTTAAATAAGTTAATATGATTAGGTTTTTGATAATTAGAGCGCGTTATATCAACGGAATGAAAGAAAGAAAATGGAATCACTTAAGGACCCAGAAATAGAAGGTATAAAGTTAGAAAATTTAACCAGTACAGAGAAAATTGTGTACGTTTTCATTAATTATGGATAGAATTTTATCATTTCGACTTCGTGATATGCCTTAAACTAAAAATAAAGAAAATTCCGGTTTTTCTTTATTTCTAAATTAATGACTTTTTTAAAACTCAACGGGAAAACTACTTCTTTCCGAAAAGCTCAATGAGATCAGACATCAAAGTCTTAGAAAAAAAACTATTTTCTGTTATAAGTTCCGCAGTAAAAATTCAAGTCGAAAAAAAATTTATTCCATGTTAAGTGCCACATCGGCTTAACCCTTTGCGGTCCTATGTCGAATCTACACCAGGATGAAACGGTGTTTTGTTATTACAGTACTTTATTCACACCCTGTAAATTCGGCTTCTTAGCGGAACTTATGAGCTATCGAAAATATTTAAAAGCTATTAGCATCCATAAGCTTTCCTGTTATCGTGATTGAGAAACAGCGCTTTTAAATACGAACTAAATTATAAAGCACCAACGAAGCACCGAAAAAAAAACCCCGAACAACAAAGGGTTAAGCACCATACTTTAAAGAGAGAAAGTTAAACCTTCGCTGTTTTCTGCATATTCAAAGCGCGCGCACACACACACACACGGATTTGGGTTAGAAAAACCTTGCTACACTCTCAAAACTAATTCTTGAATAGTTGTAATGCAATTTAATTATCTGATGTACTAAATTAGTGGGCTTCAATTCATGGCCCGTGGTTCACATTTGGCTCTCTGAGCTATTTGTCGTGGCTCAACAATCTTTCCCAGAAAATGGTTGAAAACGTTGAAAAACGATCAATTCTTGAATTAATGAAAAAATAGTTTCAGAAATCATGAAAGAAATGATTCTAGAATAATAGAAAGAAATAATTTTCTAGAATAATAGAAAGAAATAATTTTCTAGAATAATAGAAAGAAATAATTTTCTAGAATAAATGAAAGATAATAATTTTCTAGAATAAATGAAAGATAATAATTTTCTAGAATAAATGAAAGATAATAATTTTCTAGAATAAATGAAAGATAATAATTTTCTAGAATAAATGAAAGATAATAATTTTCTAGAATAAATGAAAGATAATAATTGCAGAATTCATGGAAATTTTCAGAATTACTGAATGAAATAATTTTAAAATTTTTGAAACAAATAATTTCAGACTTGGTGAAGAAAATAACTTATAAATCAAGGAGAGAGAAAATTTCGTAATTTTTGCATAGAAAATGTTTCACACAGTGAATAAAAGTATAATTTCATAATTATTGAAAGAAATGATTTCAAGATACATCGACAAGAAAAGTAGTTACACAGAATTATTGAAATAAATTATTGAAGAATCATTTAAAGTGATTTCGGATTAAAATTAATCACAGAATTAATTATTTTAATCAGAAACTTTTTCGAAATTAGTGAAAAAATTGATTTCAGAACTAATCAAAATGTATTATTAGTAAACGGAATAATTTCATAATGAATAAAATTTTTCAATTACTTCTGTCCCTGTTTAACTCCCGGGTGTTAAACATTCAATTAAGATTCCACTAAATTACACGAGCTATACTCTGTTCGCTCTAACTTGGGCCCTGATGTAAATAAACCACTGTACCAATTTTTGATATCACTCCGCATCCTTTATCTCTATTGGTTGTATTTTTTTTTACCCGTCCCTTCATTACGTGTTTCGAACACGTGCGTTTTTTCCTCAAACGTGAGATTGTAAATTCGTTATGAAGAATTTTCCTGGAAAAATTTTTTTCACTGCTCTCCAAATTTTGTTGAAATAAAAACGGTTGATAACACTAAATAAAATAGAAAGAGGTTTATATCTCCCAAAAAAAATTCGATAAGGTATTCTGTCATTATCATGGCACACTCCTCAGAGTTGGGATGACAGGGCTCCAGCCCCGGACATTGCCTGCGACAATTCTTGTCATTTTTTTACTCTAAAAGTTTACTATATAGAAGGGCTGTTGTGAGGTTGGTCTGAGTACCCGCCAAAGATCACAGCCTGGGGGGATCTTGCTGCAGGATGTGGGGCCATGGTCGTTACAAAAGCTTGTGCGAGTTGTTTATTATTTTACGGCAGATAGTGAGGAAAAAAAAATCATTTTTTCTCATTACTTTTTTTTCTTCAGAATTTTACAATTTTATTTCTGAGATAATTTACGCCGTATGATTTTCTTGGGCCGGATATGCTACCAATTATAACGTGAAACAAATTATGAACAACTTACCGTTGTGTTGCCGCTTTTTATTTTTCTTACGGGTCTGTATAATTAAATATTTCATAATAATCCACGGGCTGTAGCAGTTCCAATTTGACGAGAGAGTCATCCACATTATTTCGTTTCTTTACTTCAACTTGTTGTTGATATCCTGTTTTTTGTCAAGAGAATTTCGGTTTTTTAATCGTGCGTAGTTTGCGAGCCATGTCCCCAACATCCCGCAGCAGGAGCCCCTGGACTGGGATCTTTGATGGGCCCCCCACTCCAGGCTTTCTCACCGGATCTATAGTGTCTGTCATAATGAGGCTAACTGAATCAAAAATGAGCATTACTCTTTCCAACCAGATTTTCAAAACTTTACCTTCATGTCTACGTGATAATTCTCAGATTTTTTCGGCTCGCCGCCTTCGACGAAAAAAGTATTACTTCCTCCCAACAAGCTGCTCAAGCAGAAGTGCGAAATCTTTTGAAATGCGTATATTCACCACGAACGATAAGTGACCCCCCCCCACCCTTATATCCAGTGTACGTCAAAGCGTGTGGGTGAGAAAAAAATCTTGTTGACAGAAACTTTGTTTATAGATGTCCAGAGCAGCTGCAAAGAAATGAATTTTCAAATGGCTCTGCCAAACAAGATAGACACGCATATTTCATTTATATCATCAAATGATAAAGAAGAAAACTCTTTTTTTTGCAAGACCTCTAGAAGAAGCGTATACAAGTGTATATCAAATCTGTTTGCGAACAGGAGTAATAATAATAAAATGAAACTTCCGTTTAAAAAGGGGACAGTAATGTTTGAGTGAGAAAGGCGTACCCTGTCAACACCCACCCTGAAGACATAGCAGCAAAAACGCTTTGGCCGATCTTTAAAAAATATTTTTTCCCGTCTTCCAGATAACTTTGAAATAATATGGAATAAATATTTAAAATATTTTAAAAAATAAAAATTATGAGGTATTTTATGGTATCAGGGACAAACGACAAAGAACTATATTTTGGGCATCGCACACGTGCTTTTATTTACATCAGGACCCAAGTTAGAATGAACAGAGATTAGTGGCTCGCGGGCATCGTAGGAAGTTTCAATTTGCATGAATTATCTGTAAGGTTGAAGGCCCCTGTTCTACATCATACAATTATGTTCATAAGTAAGACTTTCTTTTCTTTGGAAAAGATATTCGGCAATATGTTTGAACACCATGCACAATTTCTCTTTCGACACCAGACGGTACAAATATGCTAGCACAGGAACCAAATTGTACTTGGAATATGTCAAGCTCGTGATAATGCTATCGATTAGGCTGCCTTTGTGCGGGAGAAAAACGCCAAGAAAAAATACCAACACCAAGCAGAACTCATTGAAGAGTTACCTGAATGGTAGACGCTTTAAGTATCGCTTGCGCAAGCTTTGCTTGTACAAGCATGCATAATCAAAATTCATTCAAGCCGCTTGTACAATCAAATTCTCAAATTAAAAAAAATCAATAACGATCAAAATTCTCCTAGAGATGATCAAGCGTGCTTGCACAAAAAAGATCGAACACATATTCTTTTCAAGCTTGCAGTTATATGTGTGGTCTTCGCATACCAATAACCAACGCTATATTGCCAGTGTATAAAAACTGGAACTTGTTCTTTTTTCATTCAATGAGTACAATGGGTTTTCTGAGGATTACCAAAATGTTGAAGAACAAATGAAACAAAAATTTATCCGTACAAAAGTCCAGTAACAACGAGCGGCTGCCTCAAATATTTCAAAAAAATTCGTCGTTTCATTACGATTTTTCGACACTCACGAATGGGTCGAACCATAATGATAATACTGTACACATCACACACACAGATGTTCTAAACTCAGTTGGTTCCCAATCGGGGGTGCGGAAGAGCATTTTTGGGAGGTGTGAGACGGAAAAATAAAATAAATGTTGACCGTGTATGTGTGTGGTCATTCAGAAAAATTAAAATTGTGATAAAAATTGGATTTTTCAATTCTTAAAAAATATGAATCATAGCAATATTTTGTTAGAATGTTGTGCTTAGATTTGATACTGTCGTGGACACACATGACTCAAGGAAAAACGTCAAAAAATTCAGTCAAGTGTCAAAGAAACATTAATTTATAGTTTTTGTGGATATAAAATCAATAAGCGAAGAACTATTTAATGAATCTTTTATTTACAAATCTCACAAAACGTTAAAAAACAGTTAAAACTTTTTGTAGTTTCTTTTTTGAATTAATTTTCAAAAAAATGAAGCCGAAGTTAAGTATCAACCATAGCCGAGAAAAGACATTAAACAAAGAGTAAAAGAATTCATAGAAATTAAATACTAGAAAACTAATGTAATCAATTGCAGAAAAAAGAAACTTAATTTTCTAACAGAAAAAAAACATTATCCAAGAATGTGCGGTAAGGTAAGTCGTATTGCTCTGGGGGTGCAGGAAGGAAAAAAGGTTGGAACCACTGTCCTAGACACTGACTTCCAGTCAATTCCGGCAAACATAAAAGAATCAAAAACGATCTTACAGGTCGAGTAAACTCGGTAGCAATTTCTTGATGTTATTATTAGTATGTATTGCAAACAAATAGGATAAATTTAATGCCATCGTAACTTAATATTCAGAACAAATCGAAAATTAGTTCATTAATATTAATAACGTAACGTCAGCGACACACACACACATGAAAACAAACCAAATGAGTAAGTTGTTTACGTTCTGATAATTGTTTTACGTAAACTTGATGATGCACTATAACAAAAGTTTGTGAAACCCGGTAAACAAAATCATGTCATTATACTGCTCTCTAAGTGGTAAGAGATATCAAATTTACACTCCATTCTTTCTACAAGACTGATTAAGAACATAAATACCGTGTATAAATCAGTTTATGACATGAAATCTGTATTCGGAATGGCTTAAGATATTCCCTTTGGAAGAATTTATAGGTGATTAACTGAAGAAGGTAAAATAATTCGAGGAAATTCCTAGTCATTATGAACAACTTGTGTAAAACGAATACACTGATCAGAAAAGGAAATTGCTCGAAACAAGAGTATCTTAGTATCTACAGAGTAAGTAGTAAAAAAAGGGACCAATTCCAAGCCGCAATCTCACAGCATTTAATTACGAATTCGAATGGCACCAATAAAGCCCCTCCCCTCCCTGTCCCTTTACTACGCTAGGGAAAGCTTTAGGTATTTCAATAAATTCGATATGACAAGGCAGAAAATGAAATTCATGAAATGCGTCATTTCTTTCTGTAAGCCATAAAAATTTTTATTGCGGATCCTTCCGCATTATAAGAACTTTTGCGCTACGTTAGAGCAATATCCCATTGCATTGGAGGAAGGGTTTTTACGATATAGTCTGTAAAACGGTTCTCTCTCAGCCCCTTCTACATTTTTATTTATTTATTTATTTAAAAATAGAATCGATCAGCACAAGAGAGAGAGAGAGAAGAAGCAACTCTGAGATATCAGCACGCCAGATTTCACAAGAACTGGTTGATGTAGATAAAAGTATACATTCCTGAAGAAAACAGCGTGAAATATAAAGAGTATCTGGGTAAGCAGTTTCCAGTCCTCATTTTAAAACTCCTACAAGCATAAAACCTCGAATATTTGTTTTCCATCTTCTGCTCCTCCTGCATGCGTAAGTGTAAAACCGAAAAAAAAAAAAAAAGTTTGGTATTTTCAGTCATCGTTCTCGTGTATCCTAAGCAATAAAGTGCAACGCCATTTTTTTTCTTTATTTTATTATCAAAAAAGCTTGTTTTCACTAAACTATGCATGGCCGAAGGAGTAACGTTACTGCAGGTGTTTCTTATCTGCTGCTAGCAAGTGATAATCAAATGTTATTGAAGGAAACAAAAATCTAACTCAAAGTAGTAGAAAAATCTTCATTCGATATGCAGTGAAATCCCGTTATAACGAATTCCACAGACCGGAGAAATCACTTCGTTATGACGAAATTTCGTTATAAAGGAATTCCAAGATTTTGCATTGTTCCGATGTAAATTTATCTGAGGGAATTGGAAACGTGTTCGTTAAAATGAGATTTTCGCTGTAATGGTATTCATTAAAACGGGATTCGACTGAGTTATTACTACTTTTTTGCATTTTTTAGTGCTTTATTCTATGCGATAACTTCATTATATGAGCCATACTGCTTAACCAATCCACCGTGTTGTTAAGAGGCTAGGCGCATAAAAATTTTCCCAATATACCTTCATTTTTCAATATGTAAATACAGTCGGCCCCGCTCAAATGCATATCAACGGTTCCAGCACACACTGTCCAATTAAGCGGGGGGTTCGATTATGCGGTAAACAATTTCATTGGTGTTTAACACCAAGATTTATTATTTTCATTGTGAAAGTTAGTGCTCTCTATGGACTCAGAGAACAAAAATGAAATAATTGAATGTACGTACTTGAACACAACTAATATATTTTATACTCTCTCCTGAGTTCGTTTTTTCCAAGTCTTAATTTGGCAACATATTTGTTATCAATTGAAATACTTTATCTATTATAAATATTATAAGCAATGGTTGAGATATGTATTAAAGGTGGTTCAGTTGATAGAAATATTTGACTAAATGTATAAGATCCCTGAATTTTCTAAAATCGCTGAATTTTCCAAATTTGCTGAATTCGATTAAGCGAGGAATGTTAGTTCCAGAGGATTATACACGGTTGGAAGTAAAGCATTTATCAGCAGCACAAAATCGGGAAAAGATATTCTATTTGCAAAAATGTGTGGCATTTGGCAGAAGCTTTAGTGATTTCCACTATAATGCGGATCAGAAAAGTTTTCTAAACTGCTTAAAGGGTTAATAAATGGTCAAATAAAATCCAAAAAGCTTTTCTCAAATTCTGTATAATATTTCCAGAATTTAGGAGCAGAAAGATTGAGTGCCTAAATTTAATAAAAAACGTCAAGTCCTTCTTCAAGAGAAGTAATTGTTCCTATAAGGAAACGTGGGACGCCAAATTCGTGCACCCCTTAACTCTTTCGCTATCAATGTGAAATATACGCACAATCCCGTGCTATTTTATTAATATCTTTCACAAAATTGATTTGAATGAAAATAACTTAATTGTTCATTGCAGTTTAATCATCTGCGAATGGTAGCAATATCACATGTCTAATTTGAGGACTGCAAAGCTTGTGCACTTCCACTCCACAGTACCTTTTTTGAAATATTATGAATAAATGCTGCCTAAAATTAAATTTATGTGTGAACGATATCACATTGTACATTATTTAAGAAATAATACGTATTTTTCAAAGAAAACTTTTTCCTCATAGAGATGTATCATTTCGAAGTCAAAAGATAAAAGAGCGAAGTTCGTTTGTAACAGAAAATTTACATTTCGAACGTATGGAAACAGAATTTGTTCTCGATATTTACGTGTACAACCATGTTACATTTCCATAATAGGAAAATATACTTTAAACCTGGAAAATGCAGCGGATACAGTATAGCTTAAATAAGAAAGCTGAGAAATTTTAATTCGTATACAGAAATACGAGGAGTGTTATGCATGAGACGCTGGCAGATTCCTTTGTATAAAGCATTTCAAGAAAACTTTTTTCCCTTCCTAATTCCATTTTCTAGCACTTTCCCTTGAGAAACAGAGATATTAGAGAACATTTAGCAGATGGCTAAAGGATGAAAATGGAGATAATAAAAGCCGGCAACAACAAAGATAAAAACAACAAGAGAATAACAAAAGCTTTTAGTAGTACTGGAGGAAAATTCTTGTGAAAAGACAGTATCTATCTTTGTACAAAAGAATCCTCTCGCGAAAAATTAGTCATCATTAGAACAAAATAAGCATTGTTTCATCTCGACACGGTGCGCGCTTCTTTGTCGACTGTCTTTAGTCTAAGAGATATCATCTCTGGATGACTTATCTCTTCTAGTGAATCTTGAATAATATGTATTTTTCGTACGATAGTAGATATCATCGTGATTTACTCAAACTTTTTAAAGTTAATGTCTAATGCGTAATATGAAATTTAATATGATTTTTTTCTCGCAAAACCCTCTAGTCGTAAATAAGTTTCAGAGATACAGTCAGCGCCACTTATTAGAATCACGGATAATGTTTTCATTCGGGTATTGTTATCACTTTTCTAGAGAACGGAACGGACCGATATCATAACATGGGAAAATTTGCTTAGAGTTAGCAAGGCTTTAGATAACGTTACCTTCTTCCATCGAAAGTTTTTCCTTGCGCATTCTGAAACTAAGGTTCAACTAAACTCATTTCGTGATTGTTCCGTAAATTCATCCCCGTAAATTGTCGTTGCCACACTGTAGAAGGTTAGAAGGTGTTCTTCTTATTGACAACCCCCCCCCCCCCAACCCCGAATTTTGTTGAAAAACATTTCTGTACTTACAGCCGTAATCACCGACAGAGTTTGACTGCAATCGCAAGTTAAAGGGTTAGAGATCGTAACGAATTCCTAAAATTCAGGATTTTAACCTATCCGTGTATTTAACCTGCGATTGCAGTTAAACTCTGTCGGTGAATACGGCCGTTAATGTCGTAGTCGGTCTACAACATTCGCTGTGATCCATGTACACGTGGAGCTGCTTTTGCAATGGCCTTCCTATGGTGAAAGTGAATTTATGACGGGAAAAAAACCCCTTTTCTTTCAATTCTTGATCGATTTCTTTCAGCTGACCAGATTCAGGTTTTTTTCTGAGAAACTTGCTCAAGAGATGTATTAAACGTATTGTACATTGAAAAAATATATCATACCTCGTGATGTAAATGAGACAGTTCCATTCTAATGCCTCACGATGGCTGAATAACAGAAACTGATGGTTTTAGCTAAGAGGAATAAAAAAAGAAAAATTGTAGGCACATGCTGTTGGATAACGAAAATTTATTTACACACAAAAAAATAACGTCATAATTTGAAATTTACATCGCTGAGAAAAAGAAACCGCGCCAACAACACAACACCCTCATGGCATGCACGTCATCACAACTTCTACTCTGTTCGAAAAGCACTCAAGTTCTCCTGGCCACGAGAGCGGACGTCGGTCGCCACCTATATTGGAGGAGACTGTCGGCCTTGACCATTACAGACTTCCGTTTTGAGGGAGAAAATGGAATGATTGAACATTTTACAACCAATTCGAGGGAAATAAAAACGGAGTTGTCCAATTTAACAATACTCGATTACCATATGTCCCATTCGATCAAATGGCATGTATGACCACCGTACACTACTTGCAAACGGGCCGTCCGGATATAATTATCATTTAGTTATTTTTATCAGAACCTCCCCGAGTCCCGATGACAGTCACCGGACTGTATAAGCAATGAAAGATGAAAATGTTCACATAACACATTAATAGCCTCATTCTGATAATATAAGGTAACCAAAGAAGTTCTTGCTGCTATTGATCGCCAGAAATTAAAAAAAAAAACAATACGCAAAAAATGTCTCATGCAGTAATTCCTCAAAACATATCCCATCGGTATCCAGCACTTTCGGTCAAAGTGTCTCCAGATGCGCAATGCCATGGCAGTAAAAATCTGTGTTCTGGAACGCAAAGAAGTCCACGCTATCTCGTCGCAAGTCTACATCATTTGCTCATAATTTTAGTGTAAGTTGGTAGGCTATCGAAGAGACGTGGAAATATAATATACAGGCGCAAAGTTCCAAGAGATACACTACATCATCTTCTGTTCTTTTGCAAATGACGCAGAAGTATATAGTAAGGGCTGTCTCATCCCTTTGAAGTTGCTTTGTTGCCTAGGCTCAGTGGTCTGGTCTCGGATAAGGTGTGTGACGTCACGGCTCTAAAACGTTTTAACTAAAATGCGACTTTGAAATACCAGGTAAACCAATAGCAATTTACCGGTTCCGTCAGAGCAATGACGTCGGCTGGTATCGACTCCTGTGCGTCATGAGATAGCTTTGTTAGCTTTATTACGTGGCTTTGAAATAACTCAGATATGCGATACACCAATTTCCAAGATATGGTAAATGCAGGAAAGTGCTGTGCACCTCGAACATGATCATAATTCATCGACGAAAAGGACTTTTCCTGATAATATACAAAGGTTATCTCGGAGAAAAAAAAAAGCGTTTGTCATGGGTGGAATCCCTTGTCTTCTTCAATCCGTGCAATTACTGTTAGCTAGTTATTAATAAAGAGAGACACAACTTTGCTCTCCTTATTATGAAAAAAACTTTTTTCCGAGTTCATCTTGGCATAATAACCATGAAAGTCTTTTTTCCTTGGTGTATTATGGGCTGAGAAAAATATTATTCCATAGACATAATGTTGTTTGGAGATGTGGTGCCTGCTTTCATATATCTTACGAATTGAGAAGCGACATCTATAACTCAGTATCTTCTTGACAGAGAGCCAAGATTATTATTCCACCCACTCAACAATTGGAGATGTCTCCCGAACTTCAAAAGTTCAAGTTTCACTGACTCATGGACTCTTATACCAAAACTATTTTCTCATCGGTACCGATCATGAAGGTCTATATTCCTCGCCATCACTATGACACACTGTATTTAAAATCTAAAAGTGGTTCTAAACCATGTTAAAATTTAACAGTAGAGTCCACCGATAGCTAACCCACTCCAATATTATACCAAAAAATATGTGTATATACCTCATATACTATAGATACTAGTAAATTGACTTTCGTATGGAAAAAAAAATCATTTTCACCGGTTACGCCACCAGAAAAAAGTTTACGAGAAAATGCTTCGAGGTGTTATCTTATCTCGTGGACGAGATCTTTTCGCATAAATCGTACCGAAGCCATTACCCTCTTCCATTCTATGTAACCAGCAGGGTAAATCATCCAGAATACGGTCAAACACTCTAAGAGCTGGAATTATTAAAATAAGAGATCATTTCGCTTAATGTGGTCAACCATTAAGGCGCAACTGCGTGTTTGTTCTCTGCGTCGTCTCGGGTCCCGAAGATTATCCCCGCGTTCTTCTTTGGGTAGGGAAAAAGGGGTCGGGACCCTTTTACCCCTGGACTTTTGCAGAGATGCAATAAGTGAGACTCGCAGAGACTTTCGTTCGAATCACGAGCTTCCCTCGTGTAAAAGAGTCTCTCATTTACTGCATCGGTTGGTTTTTATGGGATCGTTTACTCCACTAATGCCTTTGCTCTCTTTCTGTCTGTCTTTGCTCTGAGAACCACTTTCCTCACCACATCGCCAGAAAACTTTTATAGCATCCCGGTAAAACTAGCCATTAAAATGCTCCTGACATTAAAATGGCAGAAATAATATTATTATTATCATTGTTATTATTAAAACACACTATATATCCACTATCATTTGGAAGGTTCACAAAAAAAACTCTCTGGATTAATGGGTAGGCGTATCACAGCGAATTCTCGAAGCCTGGAATTAAAAATCTAGAGATTACGTATACAAAATATATTTAGGGGAGTTTAATGTAGATTTTCCGTGAAAATCGCAAACGATGTATAATAAAAAGGGTAAGTATAAAAGTCAAATTTAACTTTAAACGTTTTTATGAACTTTTTTTCGAAGCTAAATGTTATTTTTTTACTCCTTAAAAGGAATATTATGAAGTCATTTCAAATTCTAGTCTCAAGCTATGAATTTTCCGGAAGCAGGGGAGAAAATCATTTACAAGTTTTTCACGGAAATTGTTCGAAAGAAAGTTGTGATTTCATTCGTGATTGTTTTAAACTGTGGAATGATGAATAAATTTGTCAACTATGAACAGTAGATGAATGTTTGCAATGTGAACTATGAATGGTCAATGAATATGTCAACTGTAAATAGGGAATGAATTCGTCTCGTCAACTGCGAATAAGAATGAATTTAATTTGTCAACTGAAGAAATGAACGCCAGAACTTTGCAACACGTTGCCGAGATCTCTTCCAGCCCAGCTTCGTGGCAGAGTCCGAAACACTTTATTTCCTGTCAAGGAAAGTCTTCCCTTTTCTGAAAAGAAAAGGGAATTAAAGTTCATAGAAAAGGGAAGACAAAAAAATACATAACATAAAATTTTTACAACATATTTTTGCCGGACAATTGGGTACTACCGCGATTAACAAATTTTGTGATGATTACAGACGAGATGGGTTTGGGAGTTGGAGAAAAGTTTCTGGGTTTCGTTAAGACGGATGAATGTACACATATTAGGATGGAGGTATATTTTAAAAGCAATTGGAGGGGAGTCCATGCCATCTCATCTGTCATCTTACACTTGTCATATTATATACACACCGTACAAAAAAAAAAGGAAATGAGAATCTTATTGTGAAGTATAAAATTTCCATCCAAGCGAGTCATCTCTCTTAACACCTTATTGGTGAGAAAATGGGTTTGATAACTTGAATTTGTCAACTGCGGATAGTGAATGAACGTTTGAAATGTGAACTAAAATTTGTGAACTGTGAATAATTATCGAATGCTTGAAATTAAAATAAAATGGTAGAAATTATAATATTATTATATCGTTATTAATATCATATATACACTATCATTTGGATGATTCACAAAAAACAAGTCTCTGGAGGAATGGGTAAGACTATCAGAGCGAATCTTGAAGCCGGGAATTAAAATTCTAGAGACAACGTATACACAATATAATTATGGAAGTTTAATGTAGATATTCCGGAAAAATCGCAAATGATGTATAATCAAAAGGGTGACTATCAAAATCAAACTGTTTTTATGATTTTTTCCCCTTTTTTTGAAGCTGAATGCTATTTTTGTACTTGTATAAGGAATATTACTAGGTGATTTCAAATTTTGGTGTGAAGCTATAAATTCTTCAGAAACAGGAGAAAAGTGTTTTTGAAAAGGAATAAAAATTCTGAAGCTAAAATAGAATACGAGGATAATATCAGAAGACAATGGAATTTGTGATTGTTTTAGACTTTGAATATAGCGAATGACTTGCTGAACTGTGAATAGTGAAACAGTTCGTGAATTGTGAATAGTGGAAGTGTTCGTGAATAGTGAATAGTGTGAACTTGTGTGAACGAGGTATAATGACTAATTAGTGAACGGTGAATAAATTTTAGCATTAACTGAAATTTATGAATTTTGAAATGAAGTTCATAAAAAAACTTCTGACGTGTGAAGTGGTGAAATTGGTGAATAGTGTGATATGAATATAAACAGTCATCTCTCGTATATTTCTTATTGTGGGTATGTGTTTTTTTCGTGAAATATATTTTAAATCACTGCAGATTTGTTACTGTACAACCCTTTATTTCTCACTAATAGTTATTTAAAAGCAATAATGGGACATCTCACTGACAATCGGTAACATTTTTGCCGAGAAATGTGAATTTTTCGTATTGGAAACTTTAATTTTCGGTATTTTTCTCGCTAAAAAATTATCTTCTAAATCATAAGGAAATAATTTCACTTATGGTATTTGCCTGTATCTGAATATATTTTTTCACTTGAAGAACCTTAAAAACGTCAACTTAGGTTTGAACGACAAAATTTCGTAAAATCTTCAATGTCGTTATAACCGAGATTGACTGTATTTCTCTTTACATATATAAATTAACTTATGAATCGATTCAAATATAATTTACAGCTCGGATAAATAAAAAAGGGAGAGAGATTTTTCTTTTACCTCTGTGCGTGAAAAATCAAAATGTTAGGTATATATAGTACTTACACCTCCTCCTATCGCTTTTTATATTTCTTTCGCCCATACTTTTCCAGCTTAAACGATCGAAATCCCATTAATTGACATCACGCAACGTCCGAAACATGACTTTAAAAGACTGTTACGAGTCGATAGATAAGAAGAGGAGAAACGTGAGAATAAATTGTGTTATTAGAAAGCTTCAGCCACATAAGGGAAGGGGAAAAAAAGGGATTTTTTTGATAAAATATATAAATAAAAGACTGGTTATTAATTTTTTTTTCCTGCTTGTGCAAATATTTTCCGTGAGTAGAGTTCGTTTAACAAAATGTTTTAGAATGATGCACGAGAAGTTACTCATTTACTTGGAGACCGAAAAACATTGTGTGGCACGGAATGAAATTATGTTCAATATCGACCAACAACCAATGTTTTCTATTCAATGGTGTGAATAAACTGCGATAAGAGAATTTGAAGAGGATTGTAAATATATATATTCTTTTCTTTTATAATCAGATTTACCGCAGTATTAATGTTTTTCTCGAATTCTTTCTGAATTTAGTTCTTTGTGAACAATCACTTTTTTCCTTAAATTTTGATCGCTTTTCATTGATTGTTTTTAGTTTATTCTCTGTCTGTGACAAAATCTCGATCAAAACTTGGGAAATACTTGATAACATCGGCCCAGTTCAAAAAAGCAATGACCCAAAATTTTATGATTTGAGGTATCTCCGTTTTGAAGATTTGCTTCGTGTGGAACTGAATGGGAATCAACTCAGATTCGAGCACAGTAAGGAGCTTGTATAATCACAGTTGGTACCGTTCTAATGGCATGCATGACTCAAAAATACAATTTTCTGATTTTTAGTTTTTCTGAATGAGGAAAAAAATTTAATAAATTAAAATCATTAATTATCAATAATTAATTATCATTAATTATTGTTTCAAAATACTTTTTGAGTTTGTAACTTTTTTAGCAGTCAGTCCACAATTTGGGTACAACAACTAAAATTTAGAATTCCATTGCTTGAATAGAAATAAAAACGAACGCGAACGCCCAAGAAAGGTACAGTGGTAAATATGCGTGTGTAGTTTGGAAATATATATATACTAGCTATAATACCCGGCGTTGCCCGGGTTTTCTTCAATGAGGCTTAATGAACCACGTGATATCTCCCTCTTTCTTTGAGGGACATGCAAACCGTGTCTAAAGATAACCAATATGGCGACGTATTGCGCGACTCATGAAATAAAAAAATCTAAATTTAAAGAAACATAGAAATGAATAGTTCCCTTTCCCCCCCTTTTTTTGATGGGTGCTAGGTATTTCGATTCCCTCCCCCTGAACTTCAAGTTATCCATCTCTGCCTGTTTCAACTTCCAAAAATGCTTAATTAAAGCTGTGGAATTTTTTTGGATGCACTTTACGGGGCCCATAACTAATTTTAAAAACATCCTAAACTATATGAATTTATGCAAATAAATATCAAAAGACAATACGGAGACATTAATTTTCATGCTTGAGAAGATATAAATAAAAAGTGAAATCAATGTTATTGCATGAATATATCCAACTCAAAAGTAGGTCCGGGGCTAATTATTTCCTATTTAATCTCCTGGGCTTCGTATATCTCTAAGCGACCTCAATATTTCAAAAATCGAGAATTCAATAGAATTTTTAAAATTATTGATGTGGCAGGAAACCCCCCCCCCCACTAAATTTCCGTAATTATGCAGTTAAATCGGCAATTTTAATACCGATTTCTATGAGGATCACCCTTTTCCTAACCATCAAAGCGATGATGGTGATGATTATAACGTCTATTCAAAAAGCCTCATTACTGAGAGTATTGAAAATGTGGCAAACCATTATAAAGGCATAAACACGTCTGAAACTCATCGCTAGGGAACCACGGTAACCAAAGTAAACGTTCGGAAAGTGATTATTGAGGCCCAAAAACCATTGTTGCCAGACAGTTTTTTGCCCATTTGGGGCATTTGCCCTGGTCTGACGAAATTTTAAAGTAACCTATCGTTCAAGTCGGGTTCCATTTGGTATATATGCAAAATTTGGCGACGATCTAAAATCTAGAGAACACACACACAGAGACAGACAGAAAATCAATTATATATATATATATATATATATAACAATATATATATATATATATAACAAAAGCAATCAAGCAATCATCTAAAATTATTCTTTTGGTTTTTTTTAATTTCTTTTGTATCAAATACAAATAAATATTCTCTGATATAATTCCTATAGAAGAGTGAAAGTTTGTGTTGTTACCCTACAATTCAATGCATGTATTTAACATTATTCGAAGCCAAAGGACTATTCCAAATCCAGACAATTATTTACCGTCACTGCATTCACATCATCAATCATAGTCTCCTGCATTTCTGTGTCTACTGAGGGTCTCATACGTATATTCAATACTGGCAACATAAATGTTATTATTCTATATAGCTTCAACATATACGACAATGTTGCGAAATCAAAATAAACGCTCGCTTCCAATTGTTCCTTGTAAAACACGGAAAAGCGTCACACTGAATTTCGTAGGTGCAATCCCATAGCTTTAGGAAATAGCTGTGATGATTCTCGCTTGTGTACAACCGAAATGTTAATGAACTTAAAGGGGCTGGAATTATAAACATATATCCATATACGCATATACATCGGAGAAATGATTTTCTCTAGCCGGTAATGGTATATTTCGTAGAGAATGAGCTAAATGGGCGGTGGCGAACGAGCGCAACGTGGAGGACAAGCGAAAATAGGTGAAAGGATTGGCTTCAGAGGCAATCAGCACCGATAAGAGGAATCTGTTTAACTTCTCTGCCTAGAGGTCTTTAATCATTTAAATTTATGCATGGGTATGTGTCCATTGCAAAAGCACACTAGACTGCTGAGAGAGAAAGAGAGAGAGCATACGCGTACTTAAGTGCAAACGCTTTCGCAAGCCAAACAGATCCTTTGTTCCGTTTTCCTAGCGACAGGGTAAACAGCACCCGAACTTGGAATCCTTTTCGACTGACAATCAAAAACAAACGGAGAATTGAAACTGTCTGTTTTCCAGCATTTTCATTATCAAGCCTCCTTTTGAGAAACGAAATGAATGGTCACTTAAGCGTGTCGCTGCGAATAACTACAAACTGACACGTTGGAATATGATTGAGAGAGTACTCTCTGGAATAGAATTCAGAACAAGGAAGTGCAATATTCACTGAGATATTCGAATCATAAAAATAGAGAAAATTTGTAGAAAGAGCAACAAAAACTAATGGTAAACGCATTTTTGTCCTTATTTTAATATTTTTACCCCAGCTATTCTCAATTTTTTAATTAAAATATCTCAGTGAATATTGCACTTAGAAAGTGAAATGTATTCTGCTGGCATTAGGAGAGACAGGGCAGCGACTTTTTAACTCAGTTGTTAAGTACGGGTTGTTTGTATAAAACGGTTTTTTTTTTTGCTTTTTTTTTATAACTGGAGAGCCACTCAGTAGTTTTTATTTTATTTTAATCACTATACAACCCCTTGCAGCATGGATGACGTATTTCAGTTCTACACGTTATTTGGGTACATTTTCTTATTGGAAGTATGCCTCTAGGATCGGCCATGATGGGTTCAAACGTTGCATAATGGAATCGTCGACGAGTAATTTTCAGATTACCAAATTCACGCGAGTGAAACTGCGGGTAACAGCTTGTGGTCCATAAAAATGGTTGGACCATAGTTGAGAGCAAAGTACAATTTTCTATTACGCAATAGTAAAAATGTTTATTCAACATATGTAAATACTAAATTACCTGTAATACAGAACATCAATAGCGCAGAACAGCTTTTTGTAGTAACTTGTAGCCGAGAAAGTTTGCAGCTGATAAGATAACTTGAACAACATAACTCCCATCTAACAACGGGAAAGTATCGGAGAGAGGGCGTCCTACCCACACCTCCATATTTCCCTATCTATGCTCTTTGCTTTAGTAATTAAATAGTTTACTAGATGTTGTTAGCATTTCGATTATCGATGTTTTAGTGAGCACGAGCGTTTGGACCATAGTTGTGTGAAACTACGGTACTTCATTCTAACACAACTGTCATTTAGAATAATAGAAAGTCACCCTCAAATGCAAGAGAAGTACTATAAAGTACAAACTGTACCAAGGAAGTGCCTAAAAATCCTCTATACGCAAAGGAATAATCATAAAATTCTGTAAGTTCACTTCAGTCCACATTAGCTCGGATGATAGACGTCCTACTGTATTTATTACAGCTCCTTCCAATCTACAGCGAATTTCATTTCCGTGTATTTATCATTTGTTTTCTCACTTTCTTATATTCAAACATTTAAGAAAAACATTAGTTCATTCGATTAAATCAATATCAGATGATGTCGTTACCTTATGGAAACATATTTCTTGTAAAAGGAAATATTTTTTTAAACTAACATTAGCTTCTTTTATAAAAGAAGTTGAAATCGCAAAAAAATGAAGTTCAAAAGATATCTCTAATTGGAATTCAACCAAGGAAAAATTCCGCAATTTTTTTCTTTTCAAATAAAGACAGATTATCAAATGAAATACAAGTAATATGTATTGCGGTATTATAAGATAATAAAAACATTTAAATATACTAATAATTGGCTCCCTTGGTAGCATACACCGGTATTTGTTTAATTTATACATTTACGATTTTTTTCATATTCTCGAAAGTAATTTAAAACACAAATTTTCTTATCAGTTATCAGTTAATTATAACAACTTTGAAAATGGCATGCATCTGCATCGCAAACAAAACGCAAAAAAAAAAAAGATTATGGAAGAAAATAGAAGAAAATCGCATTTCATGTTATTATATCAGTAAGGGCTGAAAAGATTTTTACAAGATATTCGTTTTTGAATTTTATTCCTGTTATTTTTCAACTTTTGTCTTTAATAAGACTAGTATTTGCTTATAATATTTTATGTTATAAAAAACAAATGGTTCTTCCGCCCCCCCCCCTTCAAGTCATAAGCTCATTTTAGGATATTTTTAAAAGAAAATTACAGCAACGAAATAACTATTTTGAAATAAATTCTCTTAAGGGTCTTTGCTTCACATTTTTAAGAGATTTTTTTTTTGTTTCGTCTTAATTCTACGAAAAAAAATCGTATTTTCTAAAGAAAAACAAAACAAGTCAGAATAGCATTTACTTGGAAGAACTTCCATGTTATTTCTAAACAAAGAATGTGTTTTGTGTTTGTTTTTTTTTTAATGTTCCAATGTTCATGGCTATTACAAAAGCACTGCGTTTATATATACATGTATTTCTTTTTCCTTATTAAATTTCTTTCTCTGATGCCTTTTAAGAAATTTTCCCAAACCGAGAAATTTCTTTATGTTGTGTTTATTTTCGGAGAAAGAAACTTTTTTTTTATGGTTCCAGTTAAGAAAATTGTTCGTGGTTTGCTGTGTCAAGGTGTGTACCCTGTTATTCACAAAGATTTCTTTTATCATTTTTTTTTCCATGCTTTGATGTTGATTTGAAGAATCTTTCGAATTAGTAATTAAAATGTTTTAAGTCACGAATTTTAATTGAAAGGGAATTTCTTTTCTATCCGTCGGTTTCTTCTGCTCGTCTGTAATTTACTGTCATAATAATTGGTTTCCGAAAATAATAAAGTAAAGTGGAAGTCTTGTATTTATTATTTTTGTGTGGGAAATTTCAGAAATACGATACTTATTTTTGCTATAAATAATTTTGATATTTTCTTTGCCATCAAATTCTTTATTTCTCATTTTGAGATTTTGCCATGAATCTTTTTTCTGGCATTATTTTATAATTTTTTTTAATTCGAAAATTCCGTTTTTTACTACACTGTTTTAACCCCGGTCCAAAATGAAATCTTAAGTAATGGGGGGGGGGGGGTTGTTGATTATTTGCCGCAGCTTTAGTAGGAAACATGTCTATTTTTCTACTACTACTACTAACCAGACACGACCCAGGCTCTGTCCCTCTCGGGATATAAGCCTTTTACCCAATCAGGTTGAGTCGCGCTGGGCGAGAATCAGGGGCGCCACCCGGAGAATATCCGGAAGGCACCCCCCCCCCTCTATCCATGACTACAGTCGCCAACAAGCTCCATGCACGGCCCTCAGGGCATCTCAATAAGCAGCCCCCCCCCTCCGAGCAGCCACCCAGCCACCAGGAGGAGCCCACAAGTCCGAGCAACAGCCCGGAGCACCCTCATCCAGACCCCCGGGACCCAACCGCAAAAACCCCTGGATTTTAATGACAGAAAAAATATACAATATATACATATACACAATATGCATCACACAGTCATCTATTTACATGTGACCGATCCGCCCACGCGACAGCTGCCCCTGTAAGGCGCGGAGTCTTTATGTGTTCTGTTCGTTTTCAAAGTCCGAAGACTCCTCCTCTGTGGAAAGTGCCCTGCAGTTTCTTGCTCTTTGCGATCGAGGCGGCTTTCCGTCGGGGATGAATGTTCTCTCGTCTGTTGTTATCCTCTCCATCAATCTTCCAATTTTTTCTTTTCGGTCAGTTCTTTTTAACAACTCGGCTCTCCAAAGGGCCAAGTTTTCTTGTGTAGGCTTCCCGAAGTGAAATTTCTTGGTCAGTGGGCATTCAGTGGCATAGTGCAGTGGTGTTCCCACCATTCCACATCTGCAGGCGTCTGTACCCCGAAGGTGGAATCGCTTGAGGTATGCAGGGAATGGCCCATGTTCTGTGAAGAACAAGATCATTGCTCTTGACCACCCCTGATCCTGGAGCCTCACCCTCGGAAGTACCTGGTGGATCTTTCTCCCTGTTTTATCGTTGCTGTCCCACTGCACCTGCCACTGCCTTAGAAGATGTTGTTTTATCTTTGCCTTCGCCCAAGACCTTGGAAATGGAATATTTCGATTGACTTCTGGTCTTTCTGTTGTTGCTTTCGCAAGAGCATCAGCTTCCTCATTACCCCAGTTCCCCTCGTGGGCTTTAACCCAGGAGAGGGCGATACCGGGGTTATTAATGAGAATCTTCCTGACTGCTCTTGAAGCGTACGTTTTGGACAACGGATTTGTGACTGCATGCAGCGAAGAAAGCGAGTCCGTGTATATTTTGACTGGAGGGTTTAATTCCTCTGCCTTCCTCGTTGCCTCTAGAAGAGCCAGCATCTCTGCCTGGAACACGGAAGCCTCTGCGTTAAGCTTACGTGCCCACTTTCTGATTATTTTGTTGCCTTCCGTAACGACGTAGGCTGCTGCAGTTCCGTCTTTAGTCTTTGAGCCGTCCGTGTAAATTACTGTCGGCGTTAGCTGTTTGTCATGGTGTAAGCTGATCTGTCCGTCTTTTACCTCTACTGCTGGGTGTGAGGACCATCCGATCTCTCTCTGTTCAATTTGCGAATGCTCTATGCGCTCGTTGTTGACTGTGATAGGCCGATTGAGTCTCGTCAGCAGTGCCATTTTTGCTTCAGACTCTATCCAATGCCCGAGGGGGGCCAGTCCTGTTATCACCTGTAGAGCGTTTGTTGGTGCCGTGCAGTATGCCTTGGTGATATAGAGGAGAAAGCTCCTCTGAACCGAGTCTAGTTTTTTCTTTACTGCCTTGGTGAGCTTGGAACCCCAGACTGGGGCACCGTAGGCCAGCATCCTCTGTATCACCGATACATATAAGGTGCGACGCATGGCACTGGTTATGCCCCATCTTGAGCCTGCACAGCTTAACAACTGTGGGAGAACTTTATTAACTTTATCAGCTTGTAGCCTCACGTGTTCCCGGAATTTGAGTTTCGGATCTATGTAAACTCCTAAGTATTTGAGAAGGTCAGTACGTTCGATAGGAGACCCATCAATCTGGAGCCCTGATGAGGTCTTGGACGATATCCACAGATATTTTGACTTTTCTGACGCCACCTCAAGCCCGTGTTCCGTCATCCAGTTGTTGATCTGTTCGAGTACTTCTGACGCGAGCGTCTCCGTTCTACCTTCCGTGGGGCTGCTGACCAAGATGGCAATATCATCAGCGAACGCCTGGACTTTCACGATTTCATTTCCCCGGCCTGGCCATCTCATCTTCAGAAGGTGGTCAATTACAGCGTTCCAGAGCGTTGGACCAGAGCAAGATCCCTGTGGACATCCTTTAGATAGCCTATGTGTCGCTAGTCCCGCTGTAGTCTGAAGTGCCACTCTTCTTCCCTGAAGAGTGTGGCACATTATTTTGGCAAGCTGTTCTGGTATCGGCATATCTTCGAGTCTTTCTCTGATGATGTTATGTCTCAGTGCATCAAACGCTCCTTTAATATCCAAGGAAATGAGCGCGATATTCTGTTTTTTCGCCCTTTGTTTGACGATCACCTCCTTAATAGCCAGGAGAGCTTGTTCTGCAGAACGTCCCTGTCGAAATCCGAATTGGTTTTCATTCCACCATCGTTTTGCCTCTGTGTGATAAATTATTCTCTGAGTTACAATTTTTTCCAAGACCTTTCCAATGGTAGGCAGAAGATGGATAGCTCTATATGAGGTGATGTCGTCAGGATCCTTGCCCTTTTTGAGTATAAGAAATATTTTCCCCAATTTGAAGTGAGA